>NW_024103930.1:0-13063 GCF_003945595.2 Pipra filicauda
GGGGGTGTCTGTCCGGGGCTGGGCGCGTTCCTTCCCCGTGCAGAGCCGGGCGGGGCCGTGGCGGGAGCGGGGCCGGAGCGGAGCCGGCCGGGGGGGCAGAGGGGAGCCCTGAGCCGCCTTCTGCCGAGGGGGCTGCTGGAAAGGAGCCTGCGCTGGGAGGACCGGGGCACGTGGCCCGAGGCTGAGGCAGGGGAGCTTCAGGTCAGCTCCTGGAGAAAGGTTTCTGGCTGTGTTTTTCGGGGGGGGCTCGGGCACTGCAATGGGTTGCCCGGGCGGAGCCAGCACCCCGGCAGGTGTTTCAGAGGCGCCTGCATCTGGCCATGGCTGACACGCTTTAGTGGTTTGGGAGTTCCTGGGGCAGTGCTGGGCTGACAGTTGGACTTGATGGAATCACGGAACGTGCTGAGTTGGGAGGGTCCCACCGGCACCGTGGAGTCCAGCTCCTGAGTTTTAGGCACCACTAAAGGAACTGAATCTGCATCGAGCTGTTTGGCTCCAAAAACTCTTCTGCCCCTAGTCTACACTGCCAAGTAAAACAAAACAGATCGTGCAAAATAGAGGCCTGTGTTCCCCCCAAAGGGAAGGCAGGCAGTTACAAACCAGGACGGTAAATCAAAGCTCAGAACGTACGTTCTTGGTCCCCACAGTTGTATGACAAATCAAACCAGTCCTCTGTTCATTACCCGTGTAGAACTCTCATCAGGAACCCCAAACTTTCTTGTGTGTATTTGTATAGATATGTATAGATATGTATAGGTAGATAGATATACATACATAGATATGTATAGGTATCTATTTGTGTGTATCTCTGTAAGATTCTGTATCTTTGGATGTGATATTGGCATGCTGTTGTTGTGTGGCAACAAGTGGACTTAAAAGGTTACAACACTTTAGGAGATCACCTTTCTGCTTATGGGTCCTGTTTTTTAAAGAAGGTAACAAGAAAAGAACTCTTTAACCAAATATATATTAAGACTTTAATCAGAGCAAATGTATTGATTTTTATTTCCAATTGTACAACAAGTCATTCAACTATTTGCATACTCCAAAGCTGGGTTGGAAACTTCTCCCTCAGAAATAAGAAAACCTGTTTTCCGAGGCTGTTACTGACAGCCATGGCAGAGTTTCCAATAACAACTCCCCATTCTTGAAATGCAAAGCCTGAAAAATGAAACAAGCGTTAACCTGGAATTCTTGTTGCCAGCACTGATCTGGACAGAAAGTTATTAGAGAGTGGAGCAAAGCTAGCACCACAAACAACCTTGGGCTCTGCATTCGTTGGTCATGGCAACAAAGTTTTGCTTTTCAACCCATCTGCTAAGGAAACCTTGCCAGAACTGTGAGTTTATAACACTACTTTTCTTAAGAAGTTAGGAGGCCTTAATCCAGTGTACACAGATGAGACCCTGAAATAGGAGAGTCCAGTTGCTGATGATCAGTGCAGATGAGGAATCAGCTCTGCTGAGTAGGCTTCAAGCTTTGTGATTTTTACAAGTGGACTATTTCAAATCTGTTGTAGAAGAAACAGTCTTTTCTGTTTGATCAACTTTCCACTTTCAGAATACTGGAGTTTATCCCTCAAATTCAGCCTGTAGTTTCAAAAGATAAAAATCCTTACAGGAAACCTTTCAGCCTCAGTAGCCAATTGCAACATGCCCAGGGAAGTTCAGCAACAGCACCATTCATTAAATGAACTGTTCTGGACCAGCCATCCCAGAGAGATTGAGCTCCAGTGCTAAACCCCATAGAGTGCCAAGTGCCATAAGAGCTGATTTTTGGCTTTGCTGAGATTCTCTCTGGTTTCATTTGGTGTAGCTGGCACATCTGGAGCAAAGGGTCTGGGCAAAAGTACATCCTTAGAAGGGTCCAGTACAAATCATGTGACAAGATTAGCGATTTCTCTAATTGAGGAAGTATATTAGATACACATATGTATTTTTCTACCTCCTCTTTCCACACTGCTGCTGTATTCCTTCATCATGCCCTGTGAGCAGTCCCAGTGCTCTGTGATTGACACCATAAGGGACTTGCTAACAGGGAACAAACACCTCCGAGACAAAAGGTGCCACCACAGAAAGCTCTTGCTGCCCAAGAAGTGCCCAGGCTGCCACAACGACTGCACCTGAAGCCAAAAGATCCAGACATTCTTTCCTGGGGGAAAGGGCCGCTGATTCACTTTTTTCAGCCCTGCGCTGCAATGGCCTGTCCCACCTTTTCAAAAATTAAATCCAAATGAAGATTCCTGCCAGGCAAAAGGTGCAACCACAGAAAAATCTTGCTGCCTAAGAAGTGCCCAGGCTGCCCAAACAACTGCACCTCAAAGCCAAAGGTTCCAGATTTTTTTTCCTGGTGGAAAGAGCTGCTGTTCTCTTTTTTCTACTTTGCGCAACAATGGCGGGTCCCAACTCCTGAAAACTTCAATCCAAATGAAGATTCCTGCCAGACAAAAGGTGCCACCACAGAATGTTCTTGCTGCCCAAGAAGTGCCCGGGCTGCCCCAACAACTGCACCTCAAAGCTTCCAGACTTTTTTCCAGCTGGAAGGAGCTGCTGTTCCCGTTTTCAGCCCTGCGCTGCAAAGGCCGGTCCCACCTCCTGAAAAATTTACTCCAACTGAAGATTCCTGCCAGACAAAAGGTGCCATCACAGAAAACTCTTTCTGCCCAAGAAGTTCCCAGGCTGCCCCAACAAACTTCCAAGCCAAAGCTTCCAGACTTTTTTTCCTGGTGCAAAGAGCTGCTGTTCCATTTTTCAGCCCTGCGCTGCAATGGCCGGTCCCACCTCCTGAGAACTTGAATCCAAATAAAGATTCCTGCCAGACAAAAGGTGCCACCACAGAAAGGTCTTCCTGCCCAAGAAGTTCCCAGGCTGCCCCAACAACTGTACCTGAAGCCAAAGGTTCCAGTCCTTTTTTCATGGTGGAAAGAGCTGCTGTTCCCTTTTTTCAGCCCTGCGCTGCAATGGCTGGTCCCACCTCCTGAAAACTTCAATCCAAATGAAGATTTCTGCCAAACAAGAGGTGCCACCACAGAAAACTCTTCCTGCCCAAGAAGTTCCCAGGCTGCCCCAAACAACTGCACCTGAAGCCAAAGCTTCCAGACTTTTTTTCCTTAAGGAAAGAACTGATGTCCCCTTTTTTCTGCTTTGTGCTGCAAGGGGCGGTCTCACCTTTTAAAAGATTGAATCGAAATGTAGATTCCTGCTCGACAAAAGGTGCCACCACAGAAAGTTCTTGCTGCCCAAGAAGTGCCCAGGCTGCCCCACAAACTGCACCTGAAGCTAAAGCTTCCAGACTTTTTTTCCTGGTGGAAGGAGCTGCTGTTCCCTTTTTTCAGCCCTGCGCTGCAATGGCCTGTCCCACCTCCTGGAAAATTGAATCCAGCTGAAGATTCCTACCAGACAAAAGGTGCCACCAACAGAAAGGTCTTTTTTCTGCCCTTGAAGTACCCAGGGTGCACCAACAACTGCACCTCAGAGCCAAAATTTCCAGACTCTTTTTCCTTAGGAAAAGAGCTGCTGTTCCATTTTTTCTCCCCTGCGCTGCAATGGCCGGTCCCACCTCCTGAAAAATTCAATCCAGCTGAAGATTGCTGCCAGACAACAGGTACCACCACAGAAAGTTCTTGCTGCCTCACAAGTGCCCAGGCTGCCCCAAGAACTGCACGTGAAGCCAAAGCTTCCAACCTTTTTTCGTGGTGAAAAGAGCTGCTGTTCCCTTTTTTCAGCCCTGCTCTCAATGGCCGGTTCCACCTCCTGGAACACTGAATCCAACTGAAGATTCCTACCAGACAAAAGGTGCCACCACAAGAAAGGTCTTGCTGACCAAGAAGTGCCCAGGCTGCCCCAACAACTGCACCTGAAGCCAAAGGATCCAAAATTTTTTTTTTTTTCGTGGAAAGATCTGCTGTTCCCTTTTTCAGCACCGTGCTACAATGGCTTGTCCCACCTCCTGAAAAATTTACTCCAAATGAAGATTCCTGCCTAACAAAAGGTGCCCCCACAGAAAGTTCTTGCTGCCCAAGAAGTGCCCAGGCTGCAGCAACTGCACCTCAAAGCCAAAGCTTCCAGACTTTTTTTCCTTAGAGATAGAGCTGCTGTTCCCTTTTTTCAGCCCTGCGCTGCAATGGCCTGTCCCACCTCCTGAAAAATTCAATGCAAATGAAGATTCCTGCCAGACAAAAGGTGCCACCACAGAAAGCTCTTTGCTTCCCAAGAAGTGCCCAGGCTGCCCCACCAACTGGACCTCAAAGCCAAAGCTTCCAGACTTTTTTTCCTTAGGGAAAGAGCTGCTGTTCCCTTTTTTCAGCCCTGCGCTGCAATGGCCGGTCCCACCTCCTGGAAAATTTCCCCTAAATGAAGATTCCTGCCAGACAAAAGGTGCCACCACAGAAAGGTCTTGCTGCCCAAGAAGTGCCCAGGCTGCCCCACCAATTACACCTGAAGCCAAAGCTTCCAGTTTTTTTTTTCCTTAGGGAAAGAGCTGCTGTTCTCTTTTTCAGCCCTGCTCTGCAATGACTGGTCCCACCTCCTGGAAAATGGAATTTAAATGAAGATTCCTGCCAGACAAAAGGTGCCACCACAGAACGTTCTTCCTGGCCAAGAAGTGCCCAGGATGGCCCAATAACTGCACCTGAAGCCAAAGCTTCCAGCCTTTTTTTCCTGGTGGAAAGAGCTGCTGTTCCCTTTTTTCACCCCTGCGCTGCAATGGCCCGTCCCACCTCTTGAAAAATTGAATCCAACTGAAGATTCCTGCCAGACAAATGGTGCCACCACAGAAAGTTCTTGCTGCCCAAGAAGTTCCCAGGCTGCCCAACCAACCACACCTGAAAGCAAAGCTTCCCGACTTTTTTTCCTGGTGGAAAGAGCTGCTGTTCCCTTTTTTCCGGCCTGTGATTCAATGGCCTGTCCCACCTTTTGAAGAATTAAATCCAACAGAAGATTCCTGCCAGACAAAAGGTGCCACCACAGAAAATTCTTCCTTCCCAAGAAGTTCCCAGGCTGCCCCAACAACTGTACCTGAAGCCAGAGGATCCAGACTTTTTTCCTTAGGGAAAGAGCTGCTGTTCCATTTTTAAGCCCTGCGCTGCAATGGCCGGTCCCACCTCCTGAAAAATTGAATCCAAATAAAGATTCCTGTCAGACAAAAGGTGCCACCACAGAAAGTTCTTGCTGCCCAAGAAGTGCCCAGGCTGCCCCACCAACTGCACCTGAAGCTAAAGCTTCCAGACTTTTTTTCCTGGTGGAAGGAGCTGCTGTTCCCTTTTTGAGCCCTGCGCTGCAATGGCCTGTCCCACCTCCTGAAAAATTCAATGCAAATGAAGATTCCTGCCAGACAAAAGGTGCCACCACAGAAAGCTCTTGCTGCCCCAGAAGTGCCCAGGCTGCCCCAACAACGGCACCTCAAAGCCAAAGCTTCCAGCCTTTTTTTCCTGGTGGAAAGAGCTGCTATTCCCTTTTTCAGCCCTGCGCTGCAATGGCCTGTCCTACCTTTTGAAAAATTAAATCCCACAGAAGATTCCTGCCAGACAAAAGGTGCCACCACAGAAAGCTCTTTGCTGCCCAAGAAGTGCCCAGGCTGCCCCAACAACTGCACCTCAAAGCCAAAGGATCCAGACTTTTTTTCCTTAGGGAAAGAGCTGCTGTTCCCTTTTTTCAGGCCTGCGCTGCAATGGCCGGTCCCACCTCCTGGAAAATTTCCTCTAAATGAAGATTCCTGCCAGACAGAAGGTGCCCCCACAGAAAGTTCTTGCTGCCCAAGATGTGCCCAGGCTGCCCCAACAACTGTACCTGAAGCCAAAGGTTCCAGTCCTTTTTTCATGGTTGAAAGAGCTGCTGTTCCCTTTTTTCAGCCCTGCGCTGCAATGACCGGTCCCACCTCCTGACAAATTCAATGCAAATGAAGATTCCTGCCAGACAAAAGGTGCCACCACAGAAAGCTCTTGCTGCCCCAGAAGTGCCCAGGCTGCCCCAACAACTGCACCTCAAAGCCAAAGCTTCCAGACTTTTTTTCCTGGTGGAAAGAGCTGCTGTTCCCTTTTTCAGCCCTGCGCTGCAATGGCCTGTCCTACCTTTTGAAAAATTAAATCCCACAGAAGATTCCTGCCAGACAAAAGGTGCCACCACAGAAAACTCTTCCTTCCCAAGAAGTGCCCATGCTTCACCAACTACACCTGAAGCCAAAGCTTCCAGCCTTTTTCTCCTGATGGAAAGAGCTGCTGGTCCCTTTTTTCAGCCCTGCGCTGCAATGGCCGGTCCCACCTCCTGGAACATTGAATCCAAATGAAGATTCCTGCCAGACAAAAGGTACCACAACAGAAAGTTCTTCCTGCCCAAGAAGTTCCCAGGCTGCCCCAACAACTGCACCTCAAAGCCAAAGCTTCCAGACTTTTTTTCCTGGTGGAAAGAGCTGCTGTTCCCTTTTTTCTGCCCTGCGCTGCAATGGCCGGTCCCACCTCCTAGAAAAATTTCTCTAAATGACAATTCCTGCCAGACAAAAGGTGCCACCACAGAAAGCTCTTTGCTTCTCAAGAAGTGCCCAGGCTGCCCCACCAACTGGACCTCAAAGCCAAAGCTTCCAGACTTTTTTTCCTTAGGGAAAGAGCTGCTGTTCTCTTTTTTCTGCCATGCGCTGCAATGGCCGGTCCCACCTCCTGGAACATTGAATCTAAATGAAGATTCCTACAAGACAAAGGGTGCCAGCACCGAAAGTTCTTGCTGCCCCAGAATTGCCTAAACTGCCCCAACAACTGCACCTGAAGCCAAAGGATCCCGACTTTTTTATTCCTTAGGGAAAGAGCTGCTGTTCCCTTTTCTCAGGCCTGAGCTACAATGGCCTGTCACAACTCCTTAAAAATTTTCTCTAAATGAAGATTCCTGCCAGACAAAAGGTGCCACCACAGAAAGCTCTTTGCTGCCCAAGAAGTGCCCAGGCTGCCCCAACAACTGCACCTCAAAGCCAAAGCTTCCTGACTTTTTTTCCTTAGGGAAAGAGCTGCTGTTCCCTTTTTTCAGGCCTGCGCTGCAATGGCCGGTCCCACCTCCTGGAAAATTTCCTCTAAATGAAGATTCCTGCCAGACAAAAGGTGCCACCACAGAAAGGTCTTGCTGCCCAAGAAGTGCCCAGGCTGCCCCACCAATTACACCTGAAGCCAAAGCTTCCAGTTTTTTTTTTCCTTAGGGAAAGAGCTGCTGTTCTCTTTTTCAGCCCTGCTCTGCAATGACTGGTCCCACCTCCTGGAAAATGGAATTTAAATGAAGATTCCTGCCAGACAAAAGGTGCCACCACAGAAAGTTCTTCCTGGCCAAGAAGTGCCCAGGATGGCCCAATAACTGCACCTGAAGCCAAAGCTTCCAGACTTTTTTTCCTGGTGGAAAGAGCTGCTGTTCCCTTTTTTCACCCCTGCGCTGCAATGGCCCGTCCCACCTCTTGAAAAATTGAATCCAAATGAAGATTCCTGCCAGACAAATGGTGCCACCACAGAAAGTTCTTGCTGCCAAAGAAGTTCCCAGGCTGCCCAACCAACCACACCTGAAAGCAAAGCTTCCCGACTTTTTTTCCTGGTGGAAAGAGCTGCTGTTCCCTTTTTTCAGGCCTGTGATTCAATGGCCTGTCCAACCTTTTGAAGAATTAAATCCAACAGAAGATTCCTGCCAGACAAAAGGTGCCACCACAGAAAATTCTTCCTTCCCAAGAAGTTCCCAGGCTGCCCCAACAACTACACCTGAAGCCAAAGCTTCCAGCCTTTTTCTCCTGATGGAAAGAGCTGCTGTTCCCTTTTTTCAGCCCTGCGCTGCAATGGCCGGTCCCACCTCCTGGAAAATTGAATCCAAATGAAGATTCCTGCCAGACAAAAGGTGCCACCACAGAAAACTCTTCCTGTCCAAGAAGTGTTTAGGCTGCCCCAACAACTGCACCTCAAAGCCAAAGCTTCCAGACTTTTTTTCCTGGTGGAAAGAGCTGCTGTTCCCTTTTTTCAGCCCTGCGCTGCAATGGCCGTCCCACCTCCTGAAAAATTGAATCCAAATGAAGATTCCTGCCAGACAAAAGGTGCCACCACAGAAAGCTCTTGCTGCCCCAGAAGTGCCCAGGCTGCCCCAACAACTGCACCTCAAAGCCAAAGCTTCCAGCCTTTTTTTCCTGGTGGAAAGAGCTGCTATTCCCTTTTTCAGCCCTGCGCTGCAATGGCCTGTCCTACCTTTTGAAAAATTAAATCCCACAGAAGATTCCTACCAGACAAAAGGTGCCACCACAGAAAACTCTTCCTTTCCAAAAAGTGCCCATGCTTCACCAACTACACCTGAAGCCAAAGCTTCCAGCCTTTTTCTCCTGATGGAAAGAGCTGCTGTTCCCTTTTTTCAGCCCTGCGCTGCAATGGCCGGTCCCACCTCCTGAAAAATTTACACCAAATGAAGATTCCTGCCAGACAAAAGGTGCCACAACAGAAAGTTCTTCCTGCCCAAGAAGTTCCCAGGCTGCCCCAACAACTGCACCTCAAAGCCAAAGCTTCCAGACTTTTTTTCCTGGTGGAAAGAGCTGCTGTTCCCTTTTTTCTGCCCTGCGCTGCAATGGCCGGTCCCACCTCCTAGAAAAATTTCTCTAAATGACGATTCCTGCCAGACAAAAGGTGCCACCACAAAAAGCTCTTTGCTTCCCAAGAAGTGCCCAGGCTGCCCCACCAACTGGACCTCAAAGCCAAAGCTTCCAGACTTTTTTTCCTTAGGGAAAGAGCTGCTGTTCCCTTTTTTCTGCCAGGCGCTGCAATGGCCGGTCCCACCTCCTGGAACATTGAATCCAAATGAAGATTCCTACAAGACAAAGGGTGCCACCACCGAAAGTTCTTGCTGCCCCAGAATTGCCTAAACTGCCCCAACAACTGCACCTGAAGCCAAAGGATCCCGACTTTTTTATTCCTTAGGGAAAGAGCTGCTGTTCCCGTTTCTCAGGCCTGAGCTACAATGGCCTGTCACAACTCCTTAAAAATTTTCTCTAAATGAAGATTCCTGCCAGACAAAAGGTGCCACCACAGAAAGCTCTTTGCTGCCCAAGAAGTGCCCAGGCTGCCCCAACACCTGCACCTCAAAGCCAAAGCTTCCTGACTTTTTTTCCTTAGGGAAAGAGCTGCTGTTCCCTTTTTTCAGGCCTGCGCTGCAATGGCCGGTCCCACCTCCTGGAAAATTTCCTCTAAATGAAGATTCCTGCCAGACAAAAGGTGCCACCACAGAAAGGTCTTGCTGCCCAAGAAGTGCCCAGGCTGCCCCACCAATTACACCTGAAGCCAAAGCTTCCAGTTTTTATTTTTCCTTAGGGAAGGAGCTGCTGTTCTCTTTTTCAGCCCTGCTCTGCAATGACTGGTCCCACCTCCTGGAAAATGGAATTTAAATGAAGATTCCTGCCAGACAAAAGGTGCCACCACAGAAAGTTCTTCCTGGCCAAGAAGTGCCCAGGATGGCCCAAGAACTGCACCTGAAGCCAAAGCGTCCAGACTTTTTTTCCTGGTGGAAAGAGCTGCTGTTCCCTTTTTTCAGCCCTGCGCTGCAATGGCCCGTCCCACCTCTTGAAAAATTGAATCCAAATGAAGATTCCTGCCAGACAAATGGTGCCACCACAGAAAGTTCTTGCTGCCCAAGAAGTTCCCAGGCTGCCCAACCAACCACACCTGAAAGCAAAGCTGCCCGACTTTTTTTCCTGGTGGAAAGAGCTGCTGTTCCCTTTTTTCAGGCCTGTGATTCAATGGCCTGTCCCACCTTTTGAAGAATTAAATCCAACAGAAGATTCCTGCCAGACAAAAGGTGCCACCACAGAAAATTCTTCCTTCCCAAGAAGTTCCCAGGCTGCCCCAACAACTGTACCTGAAGCCAGAGGATCCAGACTTTTTTCTTAGGGAAAGAGCTGCTGTTCCATTTTTCAGCCCTGCGCTGCAATGGCCGGTCCCACCTCCTGAAAAATTGAATCCAAATAAAGATTCCTGTCAGACAAAAGGTGCCACCACAGAAAACTCTTCCTGTCCAAGAAGCGTTTAGGCTGCCCCAACAACTGCACCTCAAAGCCAAAGCTTCCAGACTTTTTTTCCTTAGAGATAGAGCTGTTGTTCCCTTTTTTCAGACCTGCGCTGCAATGGCCTGTCCCACCTCCTGAAAACTTCAGTGCAAATGAAGATTCCTGCCAGACAAAAGGTGCCACCACAGAAAGCTCTTGCTGCCTCAGAAGTGCCCAGGCTGCCCCAACAACTGCACCTCAAAGCCAAAGCTTCCAGCCTTTTTCTCCTGGTGGAAAGAGCTGCTATTCCCTTTTTCAGCCCTGCGCTGCAATGGCCTGTCCTACCTTTTGAAAAATTAAATCCCACAGAAGATTCCTGCCAGACAAAAGGTGCCACCACAGAACACTCTTCCTTCCCAAGAAGTGCCCATGCTTCACCAACTACACCTGAAGCCAAAGCTTCCAGCCTTTTTCTCCTGATGGAAAGAGCTGCTGTTCCCTTTTTTCAGCCCTGCGCTGCAATGGCCGGTCCCACCTCCTGGAACATTGAATCCAAATGAAGATTCCTGCCAGACAAAAGGTACCACAACCGAAAGTTCTTCCTGCCCAAGAAGTTCCCAGGCTGCCCCAACAACTGCACCTCAAAGCCAAAGCTTCCAGACTTTTTTTCCTTAGGGAAAGAGCTGCTGTTCCCTTTTTTCAGGCCTGCGCTGCAATGGCCGGTCCCACCTCCTGGAAAATTGAATCCAAATGAAGATTCCTACCAGACAAAAGGTGCCACCACAAGAAAGGTCTTGCTGCTCGAGAAATGCCCAGGCTGCCCCACCAATAACACCTGAAACCAGAGGATCCAGACTTTTTTTTCTTAGGGAAAGAGCTGCTGTTCCCTTTTTTCAGCCCTGTGATGCAATGGCCGGTCCCACCTCCTGGAACATTGAATCCAAATGAAGATTCCTGCAAGACAAAAGGTGCCACCACAGAAAACTCTTCCTGTCCAAGAAGTGTTTAGGCTGCCCCAACAACTACACCTCAAAGCCAAAGCTTTCAGACTTTTTTTCCTGGTGGAAAGAGCTGCTGTTCCCTTTTTTCTGCCCTGCGCTGCAGTGGCCGGTCCCTCCTCCTAGAAAAATTTCTCTAAATGACAATTCCTGCCAGACAAAAGGTGCCACCACAGAAAGCTCTTTGCTTCCCAAGAAGTGCCCCGGCTGCCCCACCAACTGGACCTCAAAGCCAAAGCTTCCAGACTTTTTTTCCTTAGGGAAAGAGCTGCTGTTCCCTTTTTTCTGCCATGTGCTGCAATGGCCGGTCCCACCTCCTGAAAAATTTACGCCAAATGAAGATTCCTGCCAGACAAAAGGTGCCACCACAGAAAACTCTTCCTGCCAAAGAAATTCCCAGGCTGCACAAGCTACACTTGAAGCCAAAGCTTCCAGTCTTTTTTTCCTGGTGGAAAGAGCTGCTGTTCCCTTTTTTCAGGCCTGCGCTGCAATGGCCTGTCCCACTTCCTGGAAAATTGAATCCAAATGAAGATTCCTACCAGACAAAAGGTGCCACAACAGAAAGTTCTTCCTGCCAAAGATGTGCCCAGGCTGCCCCAACAACTGCACCTCAAAGCCAAAGCTTCCTGACTTTTTTTCTTTAGGGAAAGAGCTGCTGTTCCCTTTTTTCAGGCCTGCGCTGCAATGGCCGGTCCCACCTCCTGGAAAATTTCCTCTAAATGAAGATTCCTGCCAGACAAAAGGTGCCACCACAGAAAACTCTTCCTGTCCAAGAAGTGTTTAGGCTGTCCCAACAACTCCACGTGAAGCCAAATCTTCCAGACTTTTTTTCCTGGTGGAAAGAGCTGCTGTTCCCTTTTTTCAGCCCTGCGCTGCAATGGCCAGTCCCACCTCCTGAAAAATTGAATCCAAATGAAGATTCCTGCCAGACAAAAGGTGCCACCACAGAAAGTTCTTCCTGCCCAATAAGTTCCCAGGCTGCCCCAACAACTGTACCTGAAGGCAAAGGTTCCAGTCCTTTTTTCATGGTTGAAAGAGCTGCTGTTCCCTTTTTTCAGCCCTACGCTGCAATGGCTGGTCCCACCTCCTGAAAACTTCAATCCAAATGAAGATTTCTGCCAAACAAAAGGTGCCACCACAGAAAACTCTTCCTGCCCAAGAAGTTCCCAGGCTTCCCAAACAACTGCACCTGAAGCCAAAGCTTCCAGACTTTTTTTCCTTAAGGAAAGAACTGATGTTCTTTTTTTTCTGCTTTGTGCTGCAAGGGGCGGTCTCACCTTTTAAAAGATTGAATCGAAATGTAGATTCCTGCTCGACAAAAGGTGCCACCACAGAAAGTTCTTGCTGCCCAAGAAGTGCCCAGGCTGCCCCAACAACTGTACCTGAAGCCAAAGTTTCCAGTCCTTTTTTCATGGTTGAAAGAGCTGCTGTTCCCTTTTTTCAGCCCTGCGCTGCAATGGCCTGTCCCACCTCCTGGAAAATTGAATCCAGCTGAAGATTCCTACCAGACAAAAGGTGCCACCAACAGAAAGGTCTTTTTTCTGCCTTTGAAGTACCCAGGGTGCACCAACAACTGCACCTCAGAGCCAAAATTTCCAGACTTTTTTCCTTAGGAAAAGAGCTGCTGTTCCATTTTTTCTCCCCTGCGCTGCAATGGCCGGTCCCACCTCCTGAAAAATTCAATCCAGCTGACGATTGCTGCCAGACAAAAGGTACCACCACAGAAAGTTCTTGCTGCCTCACAAGTGCCCAGGCTGCCCCAAGAACTGCACGTGAAGCCAAAGCTTCCAACCTTGTTTCGTGGTGAAAAGAGCTGCTGTTCCCTTTTTTCAGCCCTGCTCTCAATGGCCGGTCCCACCTCCTGGAACACTGAATCCAACTGAAGATTCCTACCAGACAAAGGGTGCCACCACAAGAAAGGTCTTGCTGACCAAGAAGTGCCCAGGCTGCCCCAACAACTGCACCTGAAGCCAAAGGATCCAGACTTTTTTTTTTTCGTGGAAAGATCTGCTGTTCCCTTCTTCAGCACCGTGCTACAATGGCTTGTCCCACCTCCTGAAAAATTTACTCCAAATGAAGATTCCTGCCTA
>NW_024103931.1:0-13030 GCF_003945595.2 Pipra filicauda
GGCGCTCGAGCGCTGATTGGGCAGCGCTGCCGGCCCGCGGTATAAAGGGCCGGCGGGGGGGGTGGGGCCGGTTGTGTGTGTGAGGGCTGAGGGCGCGGCCCCGCTGCTGCCCGGGCTGCGGAGGGGAGAGCGCCTTGGCCGCTGGGTTTGTGGGCCGGGAGAGCCGGGGGGCGTTTAGGGGCGCGTTGTGCTGGGCAGCGGGGGCCGGGTAAACCCCTTCCCTGCCGGGTGACCCTGGGGGAGCCGTGGCAGGACTGCGGGGCTGGTGCTCTCTGGGTGGATCGAGTTTTGCTTTGGAATTCCAAACCCTTTCCCTGTGCCGGGTTACGAGGCCAAGACTGCTTTAGCTTGTTTTTTTTTGGTGCTGCATTAATGCTTTTTGCTGGTTCTGTGTCAATTTGCAGCCTGGTTCCTGGTTTCCCCTGGTGCTGGGGAGTGGAGGCGAGTTGTGCTTCCTGCCGGGAGAGAGAAGGGCCTTGGGAAGCTGCTCCATGAGCCACAGCTGTGCCGAGCCCGGGAGTCTGTCCAGGTAAGAGCAGGGCTTATACTGCCCGTGAGGAGCTGGGTTCTGCTGCTGAAACATGCCCATGCCTTGAAATGCAAGGACAGGCAGAAGCTGGGAGGGACCCTGAGCACGTTTGAAAAGCCCTTGACTGTGGGCGAAGTGTCCAGGAGAAAGGATTCCTTTTTTTGCAGGGAGGCAGTTTGTGAGGACAGGGGGGTTGCTGTGCTCTCTAGCCAAACTACTCCCCTTGGGATGTGCAGGGTGAGGAAATGTTGGCCACGTGTGGGCAGGAGCAAAGGTGTGTGGGTGGCTGTGTGTGACAGCCGTGTGTGTGCTGGAAGGGGGTTCTGGTGCCATTGGAGCTGCCAGGAAGCCAAAAGGGGCCCAGTTGTCTGAACAAGGTGAAAGCTGTGTTGGCCTCTGTTGACACCTGCACCAAAGGAGATGCAAATTTTCCCCCTCTTGGTTGCAGGCTTCACAAAGGTCCCAGGAAAGGAAGTTTTAGATTCCAACTCCCCTTTCTGCTAAAGGTTTCCTTGCTCTCTCAGCAGGATGTGGAGTGCCACCATGTCCCCGAGGTCACCCTTTCTGCTGTTGGGAGAGCATGAGGTGGATGGAGAGGATCCCCAGGCATCTGCAGGCAAAAGGGACTGGCACAACTGCGATTTTCTCCAGCTCTCTTAAGATGGACTTTCAGGGTACCATGGGTAATGTGCCAGCTCTCCTGCTGGAGTTTTTGTCTTCTGCTATATTTGAACATCAAGAGTAAAACTACAGTCAGGTGTGTTCTGGAGTATGTTACACTCGTGCAAAGCTCCTTCCCTCTGTTTATTTTCTGTTCTGGAAAGCACAGTCTGGGGTTCCTGGGCACTTCCTCTTAAATGATTCCATGAAAATAATTTTGTACTGAAAGGAGAAAGGAGCTGTCTGTTTGGGATCAGATATCACTGATAAAAGCTTGATGTTTTTTCACTCAGTAAGCTTTTAAAATATCTGATAGTGTGTAGGAATGCCTGGCTTCTAAACCTCACCAGCTGAATCTTAGAGGCTTCTTTAAAGAGCTGAGTTCAGGCAGCAGAATTGGCCCTGCAGGAGGGACTCTGTGCCTGCTCTCCCGTGGCTCCAAGGGATCTCTGGCCCTTCACGCCGGCACCGAGATTTTCTCGGGAAGGGCCTCAGATCCCCGGACCAGTCTGGGACACAGGCAAGATCCCCCTGCATTTATAAATGAGGCCTTCTTTTGGCTTCCTACCCGTACCCATTGGTGGGTTCCAAAGAAGGGCTCTTGAAATGCCTTTTGGGCTGTCCATTGAAGCCTTGGGACCAATTTGGGCCCCCTGGAGGGACAGTGCTGTTGGTGCCCCCCGGGTTGGGGCACCCCGAGGACTCCAGCGCGCACCGAAAGGATTATTCGGGGAGATCCTCGGGGTGCCCGGCCCTGGGGAGTTCAAAGCAAGGTCCCTGCACTGGATTCAGGCATTGCTGAGAGTATCCCAGGTGTAGCTGTCCATGCTAGACATGGAGCTCTCTATGGACTGTAATTGGGTTCTAAAAGTGGTGCTCCAAGTGCAAAGGAAGTGTGGGATTGGGATTAAGAAATGAGCAGTGATGGTCCAATTGGCTGTTTTCTCTTGAATGTAATGGTAAGAGCTGCAGGAGTGCAAGGTGTGTGTTCCAGTCCCCAGCATTTGGTTTGCACATGTCCTGGTCAGACCCAGGTCCAACTTCCTCAGTCCTTAACCCAATCGAGGGAGAATTAAGGACTGGCAGTGTTAAGGTGACTGGTGTGACAGGGGTTAAACTGGGAAAACATTGGGGAATTCCTCAGTTTGTCTCTTTGCCAAACTCAACCAAACCTGTGCTAGGAAGAGATTGAGTGGAAAAGTTGAGGCAGAAATGAAATTAAAAACTGGGGATGTTGAAACTGTAATTGCTGGAACTAAATGTGTCAAAGCAGCAGCTCTTGTTGTGCAGGGAATAACTCCTGTCAGCAGCAAGGTCCTGACTGAAGTGGCAGCTGCAGTTGTTCCTGTGGTGTGGGCCAGTGGAGTTCCAGGAGAGTGGAAGAGGGCAGAACCTGTAGGTATTACCCCTGATGTGGGATCTATATGGGTAAGGCAAAGCCAGTATCCTTTAAAATCCGAATGGCAGCTTGGATTGGTTGCAGTAACAGCTCAATTGGCTCATCCTGGTTTGCTTGTAGGATGTGAATGCAAGAACCTGCCAAGGAACCAATGGCCAAGATGATTGATGAGTGCAGGACCTGAGAGAACCACCTTGAATGACAATCTCCAGGAGTTTGCAGTATTGGATTTAAAAGATGGCCTTTGGTGCATCTCCTTGAGCAAGGAAAGCCAAGAAACCTTTGCTTTTGAAGGAGAAAATCTGGAAAGGGGAAAGGAAGAGGAGAAGCCACCTGACTTCTCCCTTAGCCCCAGACAGCCCCTGAACTGCCTTCCTGGGAATGGTAGGACGGGGTGGACTCTGGATTGCTCCCTCTGGATGTGTGGTAAGACTGTTATACCAGCTTTTAAGAATAGCCTGTAAGCATTTGCTGCCTTGGCTAGATGGTGCAAGGGCAGCCTTTAAGCAGCTAAAGCATTCCCTGAGGAGAGCTCTGGGTCTGCCAGATCTCTCAGAACTGTTGGAAGCATCTTTGCTGGGGAGGGCAAACAAAGGACAAGGTGTGCAGTGACCCCCCAACAAGGGACTTTGAGTTAATGGCATCCCTGCAAGTGAACTTTGTGGGCTGTTCCCCCTGTAGGGCAGGTGATAGTCCCAGCTAGAGTGATGGGAAAAATGGTTAAAAGAGAGCCCCAAAAGCTGGAAATCCTCCTGGAGGCTCTTGGCAAAGAGAGTTTGCTGAGTTGCCCCTGCAAGAAGGATAGTGACAGCTTTTGAGTGCTGGTAGATCCTTTTAATAGATAGCCTTGAGTGTGTCCTTGTTGCACCAGTAGGCCTTGTCCAAGTCCCCATATTCTAGGAGATATACCTATTGAAGTTTAAAATGATCTCCATAATCCTTTGTTGGCTTGAGGCTCTCCCCTGAGGAACTCCAGGAACTCCTGGTGCCGCCTGGGCCGATGGATTGGACGCCCCAGCCCCTCCGTTCCTGCCCAGCCCCTGGGTCCGTGTCAAGGGGTGGCACTGCCAGCCCCTGCAGGTGAAGTGGGAAGGGCCTTTCCAGGTCTTGTGGGTCACATCTATAGCAGCCAAAGTTGCAGGAAAAGGACCTGGGGTCTATTATTGCTGAGTTAGGAAAGCTCCTTTTGGTTGGTGAGCAGAACAAAGTGGATCCTTCAGAGTTCCCATCCGTGTTTGTGTCTCAGCCTGTGTTATGATTCAGGGCTGTAGCTGTTGTTGTCACTGAGGAGTCAAACTCTGCTTTAAATAATGAGACACTGGCCTAATGGCCAAGTGTCAAGAAAAAAGTGGGAATGATACCTGAGTGTTGAGATGTAACAAGAGCTAATCCTTTTTGCAGTGGGATGTAGCCTGGAAACTGCACAGAGCTGAGCCCAGGGATTTAAAGGGACCAACCAAGGGAGGTGAAGAAAGAAGGAAGAAGGGAAGTGAAGCAGCAGCCAAGCAGCACCAAGTGCCTGTGTAAGCAGGTGAGTTGTCTTGAGGTTCCTAAGGCAGGCACTGAGGACTTTGAGGGCTCCAGACAGAGCAGACCTGGGAAGGCCCTCGGTGAAGCCCCTTGGAAACCTTCTAAGGGTAGGTGTGTATGGTAATGAGTGTTGGAAAATGTCCTGAACGTGGAACAGGAATGCAGGGAAGGAAAATGAACCCTCATGTAATGCTGACCCCTCCCATCAGCTGCAGTGGAGATAGCTGTGTGTGCCCTTTGGGAGCTGATTGCCAGGGCACTCGGTGGGCTGGGATCATGGCAGGGTGTTGTAAGCAAGGAATGCCTGGCTTCTAAACCTCACCAGCTGAATCTTAGAGGCTTCTTTGAAGAGCTGTTTTCAGGCAGCAGAATTGGCCCTGCAGGAGGGACTCTGTGCCTGCTCTCCCGTGGCTCCAAGGGATCTCTGGCCCTTCACGCCGGCACCGAGATTTTCTCGGGAAGGGCCTCAGATCCCCGGACCAGTCTGGGACACAGGCAAGATCCCCCTGCATTTATAAATGAGGCCTTCTTGTGGCTTCCTCCCTGTACCCGTTGGTGGGTTCCAAAGAAGGGCTCTTGAAATGCCTTTTGGGCTGTCCATTGAAGCCTTGGGACCAAATTGGGCCCCCTGGAGGGACAGTGCTGTTGGTGCCCCCCGGGTTGGGGCACCCCGAGGACTCCAGCGCGCACCGAAAGGATTATTCGGGGAGATCCTCGGGGTGCCCGGCCCTGGGGAGTTCAAAGCAAGGTCCCTGCAATGGATTCAGGCATTGCTGAGAGTATCCCAGGTGTAGCTGTCCATGCTAGACATGGAGCTCTCTACTGGACTGTAATTGGGTTCTAAAAGTGGTGCTCCAAGTGCAAAGGAAGTGTGGGATTGGGGTTAAGAAACGAGCAGTGATGGTCCAATTGGCTGTTTTCTCTTGAATGTAATGGTAAGAGCTGCAGGAGTGCAAGGTGTGTGTTCCAGTCCCCAGCATTTGGTTTGCACATGTCCTGCTCAGACCCAGGTCCAACTTCCTCAGTCCTTAACCCAAGAGAAGGAGAATTAAGGACTGGCAGTGTTAAGGTGACTGGTGTGACAGGGGTTAAACTGGGAAAACATTGGGCAAGTCCTCAGTTTCCCTATTTGCCAAACTCACCCAAACCAGGGCTAGGAAGAGATTGAGTGGAAAAGTTGAGGCAGAAATGAAATTAAAAACTGAGGGTGTTGAAACTGTAATTGCTGGAACTAAATGTGTCAAAGCAGCAGCTCTTGTTGTGCAGGGAATAACTCCTGTCAGCAGCAAGGTCCCGACTGAAGTGGCAGCTGCAATTGTTCCTGTGGTGTGGGCCAGTGGAGTTCCAGGAGAGTGGAAGAGGGCAGAACCTGTAGGTATTACCCCTGATGTGGGATCTATATGGGTAAGGCAAAGCCAGTATCCTTTAAAATCAGAATGGCAGCTTGGATTGGTTGCAGTAACAGCTCAATTGGCTCATCCTGGTTTGCTTGTAGGACGTGAATGCAAGAACCTGCCAAGGAACCAATGGCCAAGATGATTGATGAGTGCAGGACCTGAGAGAACCCCCTTGAATGACAACCTTAGGTTTAAAAGATGGCCGTTGCCTTTGAAGGAGAAAATCTGGAAAGCAGGAAGGAAGAAGAGAAGCCACCTGACTCCTCCCTGAGCCCCAGACAGCCCATGAACTGCCTTCCTGGGAATGGTAGGACAGGGTGGACTCTGGATTGCTCCCTCTGGATGTGTGCTAAGACTGTTATACCAGGTTTTAAGAACAGCCTGTAAGCATTTGCTGCCTTGGCTAGATGGTGCAAGGGCAGCCTTTAAGCAGCTAAAGCATTCCCTGAGGAGAGCTCTGGGTCTGCCAGATCTCTCAGAACTGTTGGAAGCATCTTTGCTGGGGAGGGCAAACAAAGGACAAGGTGTGCAGTGACCCCCCTGACAAGGGACTTTGAGTTAATGGCATCCCTGCCAGTGAACTTTGTGGGCTGTTCCCCCTGTAGGGCAGGTGATAGTCCCAGCTACAGTGATGGGAAAAATGGTTAAAAGAGAGCCCCAAAAGCTGGAAATCCTCCTGGAGGCTCTTGGCAAAGAGAGTTTCCTGAGTTGCCCCTGCAAGAAGGATAGTGACAGCTTTTGAGTGCTGGTAGATGCTTTTAATAGATAGCCTTGAGGGTGTCCTTGTTGCACCAGTAGGCCTTGTCCAAGTCCCCATATTCCAGGAGATATACCTATTGAAGTTTAAAATGATCTCCATAATCCTTTGTTGGCTTGAGGCTCTCCCCTGAGGAACTCCAGGAACTCCTGGTGCCGCCTGGGCCGATGGATTGGACGCCCCAGCCCCTCCGTTCCTGCCCAGCCCCTGGGTCCGTGTCGAGTGGTGGCACTGCCAGCCCTGCAGGTGAAGTGGGAAGGGCCTTTCCAGGTCTTGTGGGTCACATCTATAGCAGCCAAAGTTGCAGAAAAAGGACCTGGGGTCTATTATTCCTGAGTTCGGAAAGCTCCTTTTGGTTGGTGAGCAGAACAAAGTGGATCCTTCAGAGTTCCCATCCGTGTTTGTGTCTCAGCCTGTGTTATGATTCAGGGCTGTAGCTGTTGTTGTCACTGAGGAGTCAAACTCTGCTTTAAATAATGAGACACTGGCCTAATGGCCAAGTGTCAGGAAAAAAGTGGGAATGATACCTGAGTGTTGAGATGTAACAAGAGGTAATCCTTTTTGCAGTGGGATGTAGCCTGGAAACTGCACAGAGCTGAGCCAAGGGATTTAAAGGGACCAACCAAGGGAGGTGAAGAAAGAAGGAAGAAGGGAAGTGAGGCAGCAGCCAAGCAGCACCAAGTGCTTGTGTAAGCAGGTGAGTTGTCTTGAGGTTCCTAAGGCAGGCACTGAGGACTTTGAGGGCTCCAGACAGAGCAGACCTGGGAAGGCCCTCGGTGAAGCCCCTTGGAAACCTTCTAAGGGTAGGTGTGTATGGTAATGAGTGTTGGAAAATGTCCTGAACGTGGAACAGGAATGCAGGGAAGGAAAATGAACCCTCATGTAATGCTGACCCCTCCCATCAGCTGCAGTGGAGATAGCTGTGTGTGCCCTTTGGGAGCTGATTGCCAGGGCACTCGGTGGGCTGGGATCATGGCAGGGTGTTGTAAGCAAGGAATGCCTGGCTTCTAAACCTCACCAGCTGAATCTTAGAGGCTTCTTTGAAGAGCTGTTTTCAGGCAGCAGAATTGGCCCTGCAGGAGGGACTCTGTGCCTGCTCTCCCGTGGCTCCAAGGGATCTCTGGCCCTTCACGCCGGCACCGAGATTTTCTCGGGAAGGGCCTCAGATCCCCGGACCAGTCTGGGACACAGGCAAGATCCCCCTGCATTTAGAAATGAGGCCTTGTTGTGGCTTCCTACCCGTACCCGTTGGTGGGTTCCAAAGAAGGGCTCTTGAAATGCCTTTTGGGCTGTCCATTGAAGCCTTGGGACCAAATTGGGCCCCCCTGGAGGGACAGTGCTGTTGGTGCCCCCCGGGTTGGGGCACCCCGAGGACTCCAGCGCGCACCGAAAGGATTATTCGGGGAGATCCTCGGGGTGCCCGGCCCTGGGGAGTTCAAAGCAAGGTCCCTGCACTGGATTCAGGCATTGCTGAGAGTATCCCAGGTGTAGCTGTCCATGCTAGACATGGAGCTCTCTACTGGACTGTAATTGGGTTCTAAAAGTGGTGCTCCAAGTGCAAAGGAAGTGTGGGATTGGGATTAAGAAACGAGCAGTGATGGTCCAATTGGCTGTTTTCTCTTGAATGCAATGGTAAGAGCTGCAGGAGTGCAAGGTGTGTGTTCCAGTCCCCAGCATTTGGTTTGCACATGTCCTGGTCAGACACAGGTCCAACTTCCTCAGTCTTTAACCCAATAGAGGGAGAATTAAGGGCTGGCAGTGTTAAGGTGACTGTTGTGACAGGGGTTAAATTGGGAAGAACAAACTGGGGAATTCCTCAGTTTCCCTATTTGCCAAACTCACCCAAACCAGGGCTAGGAAGAGATTGAGTAGAAAAGTTGAGGCAGAAATGAAATTGAAAACTGGGGCTATTGAAACTGTAATTGCTGGAACTCAATGTGTCAAAGCAGCAGCTCTTGTTGTGCAGGGAATAACTCCTGTCAGCAGCAAGGTCCCGACTGAAGTGGCAGCTGCAATTGTTCCTGTGGTGTGGGCCAGTGGACTTCTAGGAGAGTGGAAGAGGGCAGAACCTGTAGGTATTACCCCTGATGTGGGATCTATATGGGTAAGGCAAAGCCAGTATCCTTTAAAATCAGAATGCCAGCTTGGATTGGTTGCAGTAACAGCTAAATTGGCTCATCCTGGTTTGCTTGTAGGATGTGAATGCAAGAACCTGCCAAGGAACCAATGGCCAAGATGATTGATGAGTGCAGGACCTGAGAGAACCACCTTGAATGACAACCTTAGGTTTAAAAGATGGCCGTTGCTTTTGAAGGAGAAAATCTGGAAAGGGGAAGGGAAGAGGAGAAGCCACCTGACTCCTCCCTGAGCCCCAGACAGCCCTGAACTGCCTTCCTGGGAATGGTAGGACGGGGTGGACTCTGGATTGCTCCCTCTGGATGTGTGGTAAGACTGTTATACCAGCTTTTAAGAAGAGCCTGTAAGCATTTGCTGCCTTGGCTAGATGGTGCAAGGGCAGCCTTTAAGCAGCTAAAGCATTCCCTGAGGAGAGCTCTGGGTCTGCCAGATCTCTCAGAACTGTTGGAAGCATCTTTGCTGGGGAGGGCAAACAAAGGACAAGGTGTGCAGTGACCCCCCTGACAAGGGACTTTGAGTTAATGGCATCCCTGCAAGTGAACTTTGTGGGCTGTTCCCCCTGTAGGGCAGGTGATAGTCCCAGCTAGAGTGATGGGAAAAATGGTTAAAAGAGAGCCCCAAAAGCTGGAAATCCTCCTGGAGGCTCTTGGCAAAGAGAGTTTCCTGAGTTGCCCCTGCAAGAAGGATAGTGACAGCTTTTGAGTGCTGGTAGATGCTTTTAATAGATAGCCTTGAGTGTGTCCTTGTTGCACCAGTAGGCCTTGTCAAAGTCCCCATATTCCAGGAGATATGCATATTGAAGTTGAAAATGATGTCCATAATCCTTTGTTGGCTTGAGGCTCTCCCCTGAGGAACTGCAGGAACTCCTGGTGCCGCCTGGGCCGATGGATTGGACGCCCCAGCCCCTCCGTTCCTGCCCAGCCCCTGGGTCCGTGTCGAGTGGTGGCACTGCCAGCCCTGCAGGTGAAGTGGGAAGGGCCTTTCCAGGTCTTGTGGGTCACATCTATAGCAGCCAAAGTTGCAGGAAAAGGACCTGGGGTCTATTATTCCTGAGTTCAGAAAGCTCCTTTTGGTTGGTGAGCAGAACAAAGTGGATCCTTCAGAGTTCCCATCCGTGTTTGTGTCTCAGCCTGTGTTATGATTCAGGGCTGTAGCTGTTGTTGTCACTGAGGAGTCAAACTCTGCTTTAAATAATGAGACACTGACCTAATGGCCTAGTGTCAGGAAAAAAGTGGGAATGATACCTGAGTGTTGAGATGTAACAAGAGCTAATCCTTTTTGCAGTGGGATGTAGCCTGGAAACTGCACAGAGCTGAGCCAAGGGATTTAAAGGGACTAACCAAGGGAGGTGAAGAAAGAAGGAAGAAGGGAAGTGAGGCGGCAGCCAAGCAGCACCAAGTGCCTGTGTCAGCAGGTGAGTTGTCTTGAGGTTCCTAAGGCAGGCACTGAGGACTTTGAGGGCTCCAGACAGAGCAGACCTGGGAAGGCCCTCGGTGAAGCCCCTTGGAAACCTTCTAAGGGTAGGTGTGTATGGTAATGAGTGTTGGAAAATGCCCTGAATGTGGAACAGGAAAGTAGAGAACAAAAATGAATCCTCCTGTAATGCTGCCATATCAGCTGCAGTGGAGATAGCTGTGTGTGCCCTTTGGGAGCTGATTGCCAGGACACCTGGTGGGCTGGAATGATTCAAGAGCATAGGAATAAAAGGTTGCCTGACTTCTGAACCTCACCAGCTGAATCTTAGAGGCTTCTCTGAAGAGCTGAGTTCAGGCAGCAGAATTGGCCCTGCAGGAGGGACTCTGTGCCTGCTCTCCCGTGGCTCCAAGGGATCTCTGGCCCTTCACGCCGGCACCGAGATTTTCTTGGGAAGGGCCTCAGATCCCCGGACCAGTCTGGGACACAGGCAAGATCCCTCTGCATTTTGGGACCAAATTGGGCCCCCCTGGAGGGACAGTGCTGTTGGTGCCCCCCGGGTTGGGGCACCCCGAGGACTCCAGCGCGCACCGAAAGGATTATTCGGGGAGATCCTCGGGGTGCCCCAACCTGGGGAGTTCAAAGCAAGGTCCCTGCACTGGATTCAGGCATTGCTGAGAGTATCCCAGGTGTAGCTGTCCATGCTAGACATGGAGCTCTCTACTGGACTGTAATTGGGTTCTAAAAGTGGTGCTCCAAGTGCAAAGGAAGTGTGGGATTGGGATTAAGAATCGAGCAGTGATGGTCCAATTGGCTGTTTTCTCTTGAATGCAATGGTAAGAGCTGCAGGAGTGCAAGGTGTGTGTTCCAGTCCCCAGCATTTGGTTTGCACATGTCCTGCTCAGACCCAGGTCCAACTTCCTCAGTCTTTAACCCAATAGAGGGAGAATTAAGGGCTGGCAGTGTTAAGGTGACTGGTGTGACAGGGGTTAAATTGGGAAGAACAAACTGGGGAATTCCTCAGTTTCCCTATTTGCCAAACTCACCCAAACCAGGGCTAGGAAGAGATTGAGTAGAAAAGTTGAGGCAGAAATGAAATTGAAAACTGGGGCTATTGAAACTGTAATTGCTGGAACTAAATGTGTCAAAGCAGCAGCTCTTGTTGTGCAGGGAATAACTCCTGTCAGCAGCAAGGTCCTGACTGAAGTGGCAGCTGCAGTTGTTCCTGTGGTGTGGGCCAGTGGAACTGCAGGAGAGTGGAAGAGGGCAGAACCTGTAGGTATTACCCCTGATGTGGGATCTATATGGGTAAGGCAAAGCCAGTATCCTTTAAAATCAGAATGCCAGCTTGGATTGGTTGCAGTAACAGCTAAATTGGCTCATCCTGGTTTGCTTGTAGGACGTGAATGCAAGAACCTGCCAAGGAACCAATGGCCAAGATGATTGATGAGTGCAGGACCTGAGAGAACCACCTTGAATGACAATCTCCAGGAGTTTGCAGTACTGGATTTAAAAGATGGCCTTTGGTGCATCTCCTTGAGCAAGGAAAGCCAAGAAACCTTTGCTTTTGAAGGAGAAAATCTGGAAAGGGGAAAGGAAGAGGAGAAGCCACCTGACTTCTCCCTTAGCCCCAGACAGCCCCTGAACTGCCTTCCTGGGAATGGTAGGACGGGGTGGACTCTGGATTGCTCCCTCTGGATGTGTGGTAAGACTGTTATACCAGCTTTTAAGAAGAGCCTGTAAGCATTTGCTGCCTTGGCTAGATGGTGCAAGGGCAGCCTTTAAGCAGCTGAAGCATTCCCTGAGGAGAGCTCTGGGTCTGCCAGATCTCTCAGAACTGTTGGAAGCATCTTTGCTGGGGAGGGCAAACAAAGGACAAGGTGTGCAGTGACCCCCCCAACAAGGGACTTTGAGTTAATGGCATCCCTGCAAGTGAACTTTGTGGGCTGTTCCCCCTGTAGGGCAGGTGATAGTCCCAGCTAGAGTGATGGGAAAAATGGTTAAAAGAGAGCCCCAAAAGCTGGAAATCCTCCTGGAGGCTCTTGGCAAAGAGAGTTTGCTGAGTTGCCCCTGCAAGAAGGATAGTGGCAGCTTTTGAGTGCTGGTAGATCCTTTTAATAGATAGCCTTGAGTGTGTCCTTGTTGCACCAGTAGGCCTTGTCCAAGTCCCCATATTCCAGGGGATATACCTATTGAAGTTTAAAATGATCTCCATAATCCTTTGTTGGCTTGAGGCTCTCCCCTGAGGAACTCCAGGAACTCCTGGTGCCGCCTGGGCCGATGGATTGGACGCCCCAGCCCCTCCGTTCCTGCCCAGCCCCTGGGTCCGTGTCGAGTGGTGGCACTGCCAGCCCTGCAGGTGAAGTGGGAAGGGCCTTTCCAGGTCTTGTGGGTCACATCTATATCAGCCAAAGTTGCAGGAAAAGGACCTGGGGTCTATTATTCCTGAGTTCGGAAAGCTCCTTTTGGTTGGTGAGCAGAACAAAGTGGATCCTTCAGAGTTCCCATCCGTGTTTGTGTCTCAGCCTGTGTTATGATTCAGGGCTGTAGCTGTTGTTGTCACTGAGGAGTCAAACTCTGCTTTAAATAATGAGACACTGACCTAATGGCCAAGTGTCAGGAAAAAAGTGGGAATGATACCTGAGTGTTGAGATGTAACAAGAGCTAATCCTTTTTGCAGTGGGATGTAGCCTGGAAACTGCACAGAGCTGAGCCCAGGGATTTAAAGGGACCAACCAAGGGAGGTGAAGAAAGAAGGAAGAAGGGAAGTGAGGCAGCAGCCAAGCAGCACCAAGTTGCTGTGTCAGCAGGTGAGTTGTTTTGAGGTTCCTAAGGCAGGCACTGAGGACTTTGAGGGCTCCAGACAGAGCAGACCTGCGAAGGCCCTCGGTGAAGCCCCTTGGAAACCTTCTAAGGGTAGGTGTGTATGGTAGTGAGTGTTGGAAAATGCCCTGACTGTGGAACAGGAATGTAGAGAAGAAAAATGAATCCTCCTGTAATGCAGCCATATCAGCTGCAGTTGGGATACTGGTGGCCCTTTGGGAGCTGATTGCCAGGGCACCTGGTGGGCTGGAATGATTCAAGAGCATAGGAATAAAAGGTTGCCTGGCTTCTAAACCTCTCCAACTGAGTCTTAGATGCTTCTTTGAAGAGCTGTTTTCAGGCAGCAGAATTGGCCCTGCAGGAGGGACTCTGTGCCTGCTCTCCCG
>NW_024103932.1:0-13011 GCF_003945595.2 Pipra filicauda
TCCTTTTCTAAAGGGGCGTCTCCCCCTGTTTGCATGGAGGTGAATCCTGAGGGCTGAGAAAAGGCATTTTAGGTATCAGTTCTACAAAGGTTTCTCCTCTGTGACCACGAATTCCAAGTAGCTGGATGCCTTTCCTCAAAGTCTTTGGGGAATTTTGCCTCCTGAGGAAATGGCAGAGCAGGGAATTTACAAAATTACGTGTTTGAGGTGGATAATGGGACCAAAGCACCTCCCCTATGGAGACAGGATGGGAAAGCTGGGGGTGTCCAGCCTGGAGAGGAGAAGGTTGTGTGGAGACCTCAGAGCACCTTCCAGGGGCTGGAGGGGCTCCAGGGAAGCTGGAGGGGGATGTTCATCAGGAACTGCCCTGACAGGGCAAAGGGAATGGGTTCAGACTGAGAGAGAGTAGGTTTAGATGGGATATATGGAATAAATCCTTCCCTGTGAGGGTGGGGAGGCCCTGGCACAGGTTGCCCAGAGAAGTTGTGGACTCCCCATCCCTGGAAGTGTCCCAGGCCAGGGTGGAGCAACCTGGGCTAGTGGAAGGTGTCCCTGCCCATGGCAGGGGGTGGCACTGGATGAGCTTTAAGGTCCCTTCCAACCCAAACTATTCTGGGATACCATAATTCTAACCCTGCTCTCCTCCAGCTTAAAGCCACCCTCTGTGTCCTGTCCCTCCATCCCTTGTCCCCAGTCCCTCTCCAGCTCTCCTGGAGCCCCTTTAGGCCCTGGAAGGGGCTCTCAGCTCTCCCTGGAGCCTTCTCGTCTCCAGGTGAACCCCCCCAGCTCTCCCAGCCTGGCTCCAGAGCAGAGGAGCTCCAGCCCTGGGATCATCTTGGTGGCTCCCCACAATCCCTGGATTGTGACCAGAGGGAATTGTGCCTCTGCCTGTCACCCAGAAGACTTGAACCATCTGTACAAATAGATACATATAGTTAATTAAAAGAATTGATTGCCCTCTTCTTTGTTCTAAAGCACTTGTACCCAAAGCAAGTTCATAAAACAGACAGAGATTTTTGGCACCGCTGCCCATTTTGGCATTAATGGGCTGGGACTTGGGGTGGCAAACACAGAACCAGTCACTAAAGGGCTAAAATTCCATGTGCTTCCAAAAAAAAAAAAAACCTCTCTCCTTTTATCACTGGATCTGCTTTTGCTGTGCTGGATACACACAGCAGTGTCTGGAGACACCTTGGAGACACTGTGCTTATCCCAGAAATTTGGTGCAGTAGGAGGGACCCCTCAGGAATTTGGGCACATTTGGTGCACACCTGAGGTGCAGCTTCCGGGTTTGTTCCCTCTGAAAGGAACTTTGCACGTCTTTAAAAACAGCCTCGTGATCCAGAGAGGGGGGACTGAGAAATCTGCTTGAAACCAAAAAGCTGAGGAGTGGAGCCAGGTGGGAGTCGGGCTCTGCTCCCAGGGAACAAGGGACAGGAAGAGAGGGAATGGCCTCACACAAAACATGGATGGAGGGGGAGAAGTGTGGCCCTTTTCCCCACTGTCTGATCCCTAAAGGACACAACTCTGCCATTAACTCACTGTTTGCACTGGGGAGGTTCCTCAAGTGCTGTGTCCAGTTTTTGAGCCCCTCATTGAGGGGCTGGAGCATGTCCAGGGAAGGGAACAGAGCTGGGGAAGGGGCTGGAGCAGCAGGAGGGGCTGAGGGAGCTGGGGGGCCTCAGCCTGGAGAAAAGGAGGCTCAGGGGGGACCTTCTGGCTCTGCAACCCCCTGACAGGAGGGGGGAGCCGGGGGGGGTCGGGCTCTGCTGCCAGGGAACAAGGGACAGGAGGAGAGGGAACGGCCTCCAGCTGTGCCAGGGGAGGCTCAGGTGGGACAGGAGGAGGAATTTCCTGCTGGAAAGGGTGGTGAGGCCTTGGCAGGGGCTGCCCAGGGAGGTTTGGAGTGCCCATCCCTGGAGGTGTCCCAGGAAGGCCTGGCCGTGGCACTCAGTGCTCTGGGCTGGGGGACAAGGTGGGGATGGGGCACAGGGGGGACTGGGTGACCTTGGAGCTCTTTTCCAACCTCAGGGATTCTGGAAATATTTCTCTTGCATATTTTTTGCTGTAGATTCCATTCTGTAGCAGTCTGGGTGGTACCTCCTGACCAGTACCTCAGGCCTCACCTGAACTGAACCTCCCCAAAAAAGAGAAGGGCATAAAATCAACATTGCCCAGCAAACGTGATCCTGGGAAAGCTGAGAGCCATGTTTCAGCTGTGGTACAGTTCTTATTAAATGCTTGTCTCATAGTTCACATTAAAGGTTTGTCTTATCAGGGTCTTGTATCTTTTTGCTGCATGTGAGGCTGCAAAGTCATAAATTCTAATTGTTTCTGCTTTGACAGAAAACTCACTCCCCTTTGGAGCCAGGCTGGGAGAGCTGGGGGTGTTCACCTGGAGAAGAGAAGGCTCTGGGGAGACCTTGGAGCCCCTTCCAGGGTCTAAAGGGGGCTCACAAAAAGGCTGGAGAGGGACTTTGGACCATCAGTCCTTCTGGGTTTAGTTTGTCCTTCATTATGAAGGAAAAATTGATGAATTCTGCTGCTGGAATTGTCCAGCCTGGCCTTGGACACTTCCAGGGATCCAGGGGCAGCCACACCTTCTCTGGGCAACCTGGGCCAGGGCCTCCCCACCCTCACAGACAACAATTCCTTCCCTTCTTTTCAGATGGTTTGGATGTTTCCTTCAGGCATCTCTGTCACCCAGGTTTATTCCAGGGGGATGATTTAACTTGGACCTCCCTTGAACAGTTCCTTCATCCCATGAAAAGTCAGGGATGTGAAGGCAGTGCTCATATCCCAAAAGTCTTCCCACCAGTTAGGAAGAAACCATCACCTCAGTGACACCATCAGGCTTTCTGGGTTGAGTTTGTCCTTCATTATGAAGGAAAAATTGATGAATTCTGCTGCTGGAATTGGCCAACCTGGCCTTGGACACTTCCAGGGATCCAGGGGCAGCCACAGCTTCTCTGCCCAACCTGGGCCAGGGCCTCCCCACCCTCACAGCCAACAACTCCTTCCCAATATCTCACCTTCTCCCCAGGCAGGTGTCCGTCAGGAGGGGAATTTCTGCCTCCCTTCTCCTCTCCAGTGCCTACCAGAGCCAGCCCAAAACTCTTCCATGCCCATCTCCCAGTTCTCACTTTGGGAACGCTCCTCCAAAGCATTCCCAGCCCTGGTGCAGCTCCCAGTTCACAAACAAATACTCAGAGAAAAGCTTGGCTTCACTTTTAGAAATCAAACCCCCAAGATCTGCACTAGTTCTGTACATCAGTGGTGAAGTCTGACCATGATAAAAGTCTGTACCCTCCTTTTTTTTCTTATTTTCTCTCTTTTTTTCCCCTTTTTCCCTCTCCATGAGTTTGGATGTTGTGGTCATTACTAATGCAGGCAATGACTGCAAAATAATGAAGAGCCAAGAGTACTGTGACTGTGTTTAGCTTTCAGTGCTAAAGCACATTTTAGTAAAAAGAAAAAGAAGGGAAAAAAACCAGGCTCAGAGTGTCATATTTCTCTCCTCCTCCTCCACCTTGCACCTGTTCCCCCCAAACCTCCTTTGTTGGCTTAAAAAAAAAAAAAAAAATACTGTTTTTCACGAAGCTTGTGGGCAACTTGGTTTGCATCTGAAATTCTGAGAAAGAGGAGGGAAAAGAGAAGCAGGTGAGGGGCTGAGGGGCACAGCCAGGGTGGGATCTGGGTGCAGGGCTCACCATTTGGTTTAGAAAGGCTCTGGAGGGAACCTGAGGCTGAACTCCGGGGCTTGGGTTGGTTTCTGCCAGAGAGGAAAGAAAATATTCCTGCAGCTCCCATGGGCACTGAGAGCACCACCAGTGATGCCTCTGGAGCAGCAGCAGCTTGGAGGAAGGCCTGGAAGTGTCCAAGGCCAGGTTGGAGCAACCTGGGCTGGTGGGAAGTGTCCCTGCCCACGGCAGGAGGTGGGACAAGATGGTCTTTAAGGTCCCTCCCAAGCCAAACCATTCCATGATTCCATGATTCCTTTTTCCTGTGCTCTGGCCCCGAGTCTGGGGCTGTGTGATGCTGTTGATATGCAGAGATAGCACAGATCTTGGGGGTTTGATTTATAAAAGTGAAGCCAAGCTTTTCTCTAAGTGTGAACTGGGAGCTGCACCAGGGCTGGGAACGCTTTGGAGGAGCGTTCCCAAAGTGAGAACTGGGAGATGGGCATGGAAGAGCGTTTGGGCTGGCTCTGGTAGGCACTGGAGAGGAGAAGGGAGGCAGAAATTTCCCTCCTGACAGACATTTGCCTATGGAGAAGGTGAGATATTGGGAAGTTGTTCCCTGTGAGGGTGGGGAGGCCCTGGCCCAGGTTGGGCAGAGAAGCTGTGGCTGCCCCTGGATCCCTGGAAGTGTCCAAGGCCAGGTTGGATAAACTTAGAGCAACCTGGGCTGGTGGAAGGTGTCCCTGCCCATGGCAGGGGGTGGCAGGATGAGCTTTAATGTCCCTTCCACCCCAAACCATCCCATGATTCCACGATTCTCTGCGTGTTTCCTGTTTCTCTCCCACAGAGGAGACACTTTCTCCTGGGCCAGGGCTGGGCCATCCCCTCAGGCAGGAGCTGGGAGGAGGCAGCAGCTGTAGGACTGAGCTGCTTGGCCAGCCTGGGTGGGAGGAAGGAGCAGAAAAACCACCTTTGGAGGAACCAGGAGGGCTCTGAAGTCACTCCTGAGTCACTTCCCTGAACTTCACTTACTGGCAGGGCCGGGCAGGTTCCTGCAGCTCAGGGGCTCATTTTACACCTGATGGCAGAGCTCAGAGCTCAGAGCTCTCCAGCCAGCTCAGTGGTGACTTGAAGATCTCCAGGAATGTCTCCAGCTCTCAGGCAGCAGCTGTTCCCAGCAATGGGAAACAAACCCCTCCTCTTCCCAATCCCGCTTGTGCTGGTTTAAAGGTAAACCAGCAGGGGAAATGAACCCAACTCAAAAGAGAGATTATAAGTCAGAATAACAATTTAATAAAATAATACACTAAATACAATTATACAGACAAACAATTGGTTTTAACCCACAAAACCCAAATGTATAACCCAGTACCCTGGGGCATGAACAGAGGGGTGTTCCTTGGGCCCCCTGAGTCCAAAGGAAAAGGAGAGGGGAAAACCTGTTGGTGAGAGTGCTGGTGCAGCCTGGGCAAGAGTGGTGGTGCAGTCTGGTTGAGAGTGGTGGTCTGCAGTCTTCCTCTGGATCCCACGAGTGGCTAAAAAAGTCCCAAGGCTCCAAGATTATATATCCTCAGGTTCAGGCAGGAATGCCCAGTGCCTTCCTCAGGGCAGGGAGTTCCACAAAGGGTGTGAGGACAGGAGCACCCTCCTGTCTCTCAGGCCTCTTAACACCCAGTTTACAGCCTGAGGGGTCAGGGCTGCTCTGGGCAGAGGGGGTAAATGGTTCATTGATAACAGTTTCTGGGCAATGGCATGGAAGGCTCTGGAATACCCAGCTTTGGGTTACACCCACCCAGTGGTGAACTGGTCCCAGCAGTTCTAACCAGGACACCGCTGCAAACTGAGACCACCCAGCCCCAGGAGCCAGCACAGCACAGACATATCCCAACAGAACTGGTTCCTCTGCCTGCCCAGCCTGTCCTCATGGAATCATGGAATGCTTTGGGTTGGAAGGGACCTTGAGGATCAGCTCATTCCATGGACAGGGACACCTTCCTCCAGCCCAGGCTGCCTGACCCAACACGACTCTGTGGTTCTCATTTTATTGAGAGGGTGGACAACTCTTTTCTGATGGTTTGGATGTTTCCTTCAGGCATCTCTGTCACCCAGGTTTATTCCAGGGGGATGATTTAACTTGGACCTCCCTTGAACAGTTCCTTCATCCCATGAAAAGTCAGGGAAGTGAAGGCAATGCTCATATCCCAAATGTCTTCCCACCAGTTAGGAAGAAACCATCACCTCAGTGACACCATCAGGCTTTCTGGGTTTAGTTTGTCCTTCATTATGAAGGAAAAATTGATGAATTCTGCTGCTGGAATTGGCCAACCTGGCCTTGGACACTTCCAGGGATCCAGGGGCAGCCACAGCTTCTCTGGGCAACCTGGGCCAGGGCCTCCCCACCCTCACAGCCGACAACTCCTTCCCAATATCTCACCTTCTCCCCAGGCAGGTGTCCATCAGGAGGGGAATTTCTGCCTCCCTTCTCCTCTCCAGTGCCTCCCAGAGCCAGCCCAAACGCTCTTCCATGCCCATCTCCCAGTTCTCACTTTGGGAACGCTCCTCCAAAGCATTCCCAGCCCTGGTCCAGCTCCCAATTAATGAACAAATACTCAGAGAAAAACTTGGCTTCACTTTTATAAATCAAACCCCCAAGATTTGTGTTGTCTCTGCATATCAACTTCCACCAGCCCAGGTTGCTCCAAGCCCTGTCCAGCCTGGCCTTGGACACTTCCAGGGATCCAGGGGCAGCCGCAGCTTCTCTGGGAATTCTATCCCAGCCCCTCCCCACCCTCCCAGCCAAGAATTCCCTCCCAATATCCCGTCTAACCCATCCCTCCTTCAGCTCCAGGCCATTCCCACTTATCCATCACTACACAACCCCCTTCTCCCCTGGAGGGCAGATTTGGGCCCTCCAGCTCTCCTGTTCTACCTCGTTATTTGGGATTTTTTCATGAGTTATTTGTGGTGTTTTCCCATTCATTAAAAAAAAAAAAAAGGAGCCTGAGCAATTTTTTAATACATTCCTGATTTTGCTCCTAATGACATAAAGTGATTACAAATGAAAGGGGTGAGATGAAAAACCCGATGGCCTCTGTCATCTCACTCCTTCCCAGGAATAATTAGTCAGCTTCCTTTGGGGTTTTCTTATTTTTTTGGCGGGTGTTTTTCTTGTGTCAGGAAAGAAAGTGAAATAGTTCCAAAAATAAGGAGATCTGATGATAAAATCTTATTTTATAATGATAAAATCCTCCACTAGCAAGAAGAGATGAAGATTTACGGAGCACATGGTAGAAGATGGAAGAGGAGTCTCTTGGATTTTGGAGGGATTTTGTTTGTAGAAGCATCAGCTCGTGGCAGGAATGTTCTGGCTTTGATGGAGCTTTGTGTGGGAGAAGATTTTCCAAAGCCAAGGGATCCACCAGGATTCCAATGGTGGTTGGTCCCTGCTGGCTCTTTTTGGTTTTAAAACTTGTCTCCCCCTTTCACCCCAAATTTGGGAGTCTCGGGTGTTTTTTGGGATCTTTTTAACACTCAAATTGTGGCTCCCAGGAGATTTTGGGGGTCTTTTTTGCCCCTAATTTGGGGGTCTCAGGAGGTTTTGGGAACTCTGCATCCCCAATTTGGGGTTCTCTGATGGTTTTGGGGATCTTTTTAACCAAATTATGGCTCCCAGGAGATTTTGAGGATGTTTTTCACCCCTAATTTGAGGGTTTCGGGAGCTTTTAGGGAGCCTTTTCACCCCAATTTGGGGGTCTCAGGTGCTTTGGGGGACCTGTTTCACCCACAGTTTGGTGGTCCTTGGTCCTTGGGGACCCTTTTCACCCCAATTTTGGGGGTCCCAGGTGTTTTGGAGACCCTTCGGACATCTCAGGTGTTTTGGGGATCTTTTTCACCCCCAAATTGTGGCTCCCAGGAGATTTTGGGGGTCTTTTTCACTCCTAATTTGGGGGTCTCAGGAGGTTTTGGGAACTCTGCATCCCCAATTTGGGGGTCTCTGGTGTTTTTGGGGATCTTTTTAACCAAATTGTGGCTCCCAGGAGATTTTGAGGATGTTTTTCACCCCTAATTTGAGGGTTTCAGGAGCTTTTAGGGAGCCTTTTCACCCCAATTTGGGGGTCTCAGGTGTTTTGGGGGACCTGTTTCACCCCCAGTTTGCTGCTTCTTGCTCTTTGGGGACCCTTTTCACCCCAGTTTTAGGGGTCCTGATTGAGGCTCCAGGGGCTCGGAGAGGGAGGCCCTGAAGGTTGGGGAGAAGTTGGAACATCCCTGTTTTGGGAAAGGGGCCGATCCCGGCAGGGGATGGATTTGGGATGGAAGGAGAGCACCGTGTTCCCAAGGAGAGGCTGGAAAGCAGTGACAGGGAAAGGGCTCTGGGGGAGTGATGGCAAGTTGGATGTGAGTCAGGTGTGCCCTGGCAGCCAGGAGGGACATCCATGCCCTGAGGGCACCTGGCACAGCATCCAGGGAGGGGATTGTCCCACTCTGCCCTGCACTTGAGATCTGAGGGTGTGGGGGGTACCAGAGTATAAATGGGATCTAAAGCTGTTGGAGAGCGTCCAAAGGAGGGACACAGGGATGGGGAAGGGTCTGGAGGGGCCACACGAGGAGTAGCTGAGGGCACTTGGCTGGTGCAGCTGGAGCAGAGGAGCCCCAGGGCAGAGCTCAGTGGGGGCTGCAGCTCCTCCCCAGGGGCAGCTCCGACCTCTGGGAGCAGGGACAGGACCCAGGGAAGGGCTGGAGCTGGGACAGGGCAGGCTCAGGGGGGATCTCAGGACAAGGTTCTTCCCCCAGAGGGTGGTGGGCACTCACCAGGCTCCCCAGGGCAGTGGGCACAGCCCCAAGGCTGCCAGAGCTCCAGGAGGGTTTGGACAACGCTCTGAGGGACAGGGGGAAGTGTTGGGGTGTCCTGGGCAGGGCCAGGGCTTGGGCTGGATATCCTGGTGGGTCCTTCCAGCCCAGGATATTCTGTGATCCCATGACATATAAAAATCTGCTGCGCTTTCCTATTTTTTTCCTGAGTATTTGCATATGATTTTAGAAACTTTTCTCTGTTACTTTTGGGGTGAAATTGTTCTTTATTTCTGCCCTGTGAGGGGTGTTTGCACTTTGTCCCTCCTTCAGCCTCCTCAGCACATCGGGGCTGTGAGAACAGGGTGGGGGGGACCTTCGGCTGCCTGGATGAAGTGTAAGGGGAAAACAGTGGGAGAGAGGGTGGGGTTGTGCCTCCCAGGAGAGGATCCTTTATTCCAGCCAGATCTCCAGGAGAGACAGACTCTGACCCCCCCCAGACAACCCAGGACATGCAACAGCAGCAGTGTGGGGATCCCAGAGCACTCCTGCTCTGCTCCAGCCACAACACCCTCGTCACCTGCGTGTGTTCCAGCACAGTGGGAGCTGGTGGAGCCACCGGGACACCGGATCTGCCACTCCTTGGATCACACCTGGGAATTTCCCGCAGCAGCAGGGAGGTTTTTTGGGTTTGCCTGGCCAGGTTTTGGTAGCAGGGGAGCTGCAGGGGTGGGTCCTGTGAGCAGCTGCTGGAAGCTTCCCCCAAGCCCAGCAGGGCAGTGCCAGCCGGGTCCAGGACGGAGCAAGGCCGAGCCCAGCAGAGACGGCAGTGACGCCTCCGGGAGAACGGACTGGAGAGGGGGAAATAAAGTCCTGGCACAGATGGAATTGTGCTCTGAGAAGTGAGGAGTGAGAGCAGGGGAGAGGAAGAGCCCTGCAGAGCCCAGGGCAGGGCAGAAGGAGGGGCAGGAGGGGCTCCAGGCACCGGGGCTGAGCTTCCCCTGCAGCCCGTGGGCAGCCCGTGCTGGGGCAGCCGTGTCCCTGCAGCCCCTGGAGGGTCACGGGGAGCAGAGACCCACCTGCAGCCCCCGGAGGAGCCCCCTGGAGCAGGGGGATGTCCAAAGGAGGCTGTGACCCTCTGGGAAGCCCATCCTGGAGCAGGGGCCTGGCAGGAGCTGTGGATCCGTGGAGAGAGGAGCCCACGCTGGAGCAGGTCTGGTGGCAGGACTTGTGACTCTGCAGGGGACCCACAGGGAGCAGTTCCTGAAGGACTGACCCCATGGAAGGACCCACATTAGAGCAGTTCCTGAAGGACTGACCCCATGGAAGGACCCACAGGGAGCAGTTCCTGAAGGACTGACCCCATGGAAGGGACCCCCACTGGATCGATTCCTTAAGGACTGATCCTGTGGAAGGACTCAAGCAGGAGAAGTTCCTGGAGAGCTGTCTCCCAAGGGAGCAGGGAAAGGACTCTTCTCCCGGGAAGGAGGGAGGGGTGGGGAGAAGGTGTTTGTAAGGTTTATTTTACATCTCATTCTCCTGCTCTGATTTTGCTGGTGATAATTTCACTTCATCTCCCCAGTTCGAGCCTGTTTTGCCTGGGGTGGCATTTGGTGAACGACCCCTCCCGGACTTTTATCTCGACCCAAGATGTATTTTCTCTCCCCTCATCCAGCTGGGAGAGGAACGACAAAGGGGACAACTGTGACGCCCCCCCCCCCCCCCCCCGCCTCTAATCCCTCCTGTGCAGGGGAGCCACGAGTTAACACGCCACAGAGGAGCTGTGGCAGCTCAGATTTTTATTCACGAGGCGAAACATCCCCCCCGGCAGCCGAAGGGGTCCCTCGGGGGACCAATTACGGCGACGGGCGGCTGCCGCTCCCGGCTCCTCGGGGGGATGCTCGGGCAGAACCAGCCCCGTCCTCCAGACACGAGCCTGTTCCTCATGTCAAAACTGCCGCTAACGACACAATTAACTAACCGGGGACTACTGAGGAGCTCTTAATTAGGTAAACATCGCTCGAGCGCCCGGTTCTGGTTGGTGTCAGGCTGCCGGGGAGGTGAAGCCTCAGCCTGAGGGGTGAGGAATCTGCTTGAAGGTCTAATTTAGGTGGTAAAACTGGAGCTCAGCTGGGAATTCCCTTAAGTGCTGGGGAAGAGCTCAACAGCTCTAGAAGTATTTCAAATATTTCATTGCACACACACGCAGAGATCTCTTGCTTAAGCAGAGCAGCAGCACAGAAACTGCTGCCTGATTTTAAGGGGATCAGCTGGGAAAAGCTCAGTGAGAGACTGAGATTCTCAGGGGGAAACTGCTACAAAAACCATTTTTCATTCTTCGTGTCACGACTCGGGGAACGAACCAAAGGGTTCTGAAGCCCAACCAGCTGCAAACTCCGTGGATGTCTCATCCCAGGGGCTGGAAAAATGAAGACCATCGTGGCCACTTATTTCTTTTCCCCCTCCAGGCTGTTATTCCTCAGTCCTGTGTGTGTATTGAGAGAAACCCCGCGGCTTTGAGCTGGTGTTGCCTGGCTGAAATTGGGGTGGAGATTTTAAAAGGAGCCACGGGGAGCTGAAGTTCAGGTCAGTGGGATTCGGGCCTTCGGCTCCTGAAGGTTTCTCTTGGGTGAAGTTTGGAATCCCACCTTTATCAGGGTTTTTTGGGGGGGGTTGCTGCCACAGTTCTCTCACCGGACCTTTGACTCAGGGGTGAAAAACAGCGAGTGGGGAACAGGAGGATGCAGCCTGAGCTGTGAAAGGTAAATTAATGCCTGTGTTATATATATGAATATATATAAATAAAGCTCAGTGGTGGTTGGAAGGGACCTTAAAGATCATACATTCCACCCCCTGCCATGGGCAGGGACACCTTCCACCAGCCCAGGGTGCTCCAAGCCCCGTCCAACCTGGCCTTGGACACTTCCAGGGATCCAGGGGCAGCCACAGCTTCTCTGGGAATTCTATCCCAGCCCCTCCCCACCCTCCCAGCCAAGAATTCCTTCCCAATATCCCATCTAAACCTTCTCTCAGTGCAGAAGAGCAAGGAAGGGGAAAGTGTCCCCCTCCATCTGAAAACATGGACATTTTCCAGCAAAGCAGAGCACCTCAATTTAAGGGTTGATTGTTGTTAACCAGGCCTGTCTTCCCTCGTCCTCTGCCACAGCAGAGCAAGGCTAAGATGCCTCTGCTCTGCCTGGAAAGCTCTGCCACAGGGTGACTTGTATCCCATATTCCAAATGACTTTCCTACACTGGAGACTCCAACACTGGTACTGAAATTCCCAGGATACTTCAGGATCACCCAGCACCACCAGGATCACCCCCAATCCATGGCCCCAAGGGCCACATCCAGACACCTCTGGGACACTCCCAGACACAGGGACTCCACCACCTCCCTGGGACACTTATTCCAAGGCCACTCTTCCAATGAAATTTTTATTCTAATCTCCAACCTGACCCTGCCCTGGTGCAGTTTGAGGCCATTCCCTCTCCTCCTTTCCCTCGGGACATGGCAGCAGAGCCTGACCCCCCTCCCTGCCCCCTCCTGTCAGGGAGTTGGGGAGAGCAATGAGGTCCCCCCTGAGCCTCCTCTTCTCCAGATAAACCCCCCCAGCCCCCTCAGCTGCTCCTCACAGGACATGTTCTCCAGACCCTTCCCCAGCTCCACTCCCATCCCTGGACACGCTCCAGCCCCTCCATGTCCTTTTGGAAGCGAAGGGCCCAAAACTGAACACAGGACTCACAACAACTCTCAAAGTGACCACACAACAGAGACACCCAAAGGCACAACACACCTCAGGCTGCACCAGAGTTTATTTCCAGCAGTTCTCCTGCTCTGCTTTTCTAAGGGAAGCACCTCAGAGGGATGGGATGTTGAGTGCACGTGACACAGAACGAGGGCTGGAGAGGTGGTGACACAAACCCTGACTGAGCAAAACCCTTCAGAGCTCAGCTCGTGGTGCTTCCGGTTCAGTGCCCACCTGAGGACCGACCAACAAACCACTTTGGCCCTCACAGCTCTTCTGGAGCCATTTTTTGCTCTGGTCTTCAACTGGAAGTGTCTTGACTTTTAATAACTCACCCAGAGAAGCTGTGGCTGCCCCTGGATCCTTGAAAGTGTCCAAGGCCAGGCTGGATAAACTTGGAGCAACCTGGGCTGGTGGAAGGTGTCCCTGCCCATGGCAGGGGTTTGGAACAAGATGATCTTTAAGGTCCCTTCCAACCCAAACCATTCTCTGAACTCCCAGCAATGGCAACCAGCGATTTTTCACACTCACAACTACCCCTCTCTGGGCTCAAATACCTCAAACCAGGACTATTTGAGGGCTTTTTTGCCTCGTATTTTTGGAAGAACAGGTTATTTTTTTCCCCTCCTCGACGTGCACCAAAGCTATTGCCTGTGCTATGGCTCTGAAACCAAAACCACAATTACAGGGTTTATTTTTAGGGCCCTGCCTCGTGTCACCAATTTAGAGAAGATGTGGTTAAGCTAAACCGTCGCTCACTTGTTCTCCCTGCAACTTTGGCTTTCACATTGGCCT
>NW_024103933.1:5000-12994 GCF_003945595.2 Pipra filicauda
GATAACGGTAGAACCCTCATCATCACCGTGACCTCATAAAGTCCAGACACATCATAGTGGTGCAGGCCTCTTCATCACACTGAACTCATAAAGCCCAGATATGTCATAATGGTGCAGGTCTCATCATCACACTGACCTTATAAAGCCATGACACCTCATAATGGTGCAGGCCTCATAATCAAAGTGACATAATAAAGCCCACACATGTCATAATGGTGCAGGCCTCGTCATGGCACTGACCTCGTAAAGTCCAGACACGTCATAATGGTGCAGGCCTCATCACCCCACTGACGTCACAAAGCCGAGATACCTCATTATGGTGCAGGCCTCATCATGGCACTGACGTCATAAAGCCAAGAAATGTCATAATTGTGCACCACTCATCATGGTACTGACCTCCTAAAGTCCAGACATGTCATAATGCTGCAATCCTCATCATCACCCAGATCTCATAAAGCCCAGACATGTCATAATGCTGCAATCCTCATCATCAAACTGACCTCATAAAGCCCAGACACGTCATAATGGTGCAGGCCTCATCATCACAGTGACCTCATAAAGTCCAGATGTGTCATAATGGTGCAGGCCTCATCATCACACTGACCTCATAAAGCCCAGACACCTCATAATGGTGCAGGCCTCATTATCACAGTGACCTGATAAAGCCCAGACACGTCATTATGGTGCAGGCCTCATCATGGCACTGACCTCATAAAGCCCAGACATGCCGTAATGGTGCAGGTCTCACCATGGCATGACCTCACAAAGCCGAGACATGTCATAATGGTGCAGGTCTCATCATCACACAGACCTCATAAAGCCCAGAAATGTCATAATGGTGCAGGCCACATCATGCACCGACCTCATATACCCCAGACAACTGATAACGGTGCAGACCTCATCAGCACAGTGACCTCATAAAGCCCAGACACCTCATAATGGTGCAGGTCTCATCAACACAGTGACCTCATAAAGCCCAGACATGTCATAATAGTGCAGGCCTCCTCATGGTACTGACCTCATAAAATCCAGACACCACATAATGCAGCAGGCCTCATCATCATACAGACCTCATAAAGCCCAGACATGTCATAATGGTGCAGGCCTCTTCATCACACTGACCTCATAAAGCCCACACATGTCATAATGGTGCAGGCCTCATCTTCCCACTAACGGCAAAATGTCCAGACATGCCATAATGGTGCAGGACTCATCATCATACTGACCTCATAAAGCCCAGACATGTCATTATGGTGCAGGTCTCATCATCACACTGACCTCATAAACTCCAGACATGTCAGAATGCTGCAGGCCTCATCACCACACTGATCTGATAAAGCCGAGACATCTCATAATGGTGCAGGCCTCATCATCACACTGACCTCATAAAGCCCAGACACGTGATAACGGTAGAACCCTCATCATCACAGTGACCTCAGAAAGTCCAGACATGTCATAATGGTGCAGGCCTCATCATCACAGTGACGGCAAAATGTCCAGACATGTCATAATGGTGCAGGACTCATCATCATACTGACCTCATAAAGCCCAGACATGTCATAATGGTGCAGGCCTCTTCATCACACTGACCTCATAAAACCCAGACATGTCATAATGGTGCAGGCCTCAATATGGCACTGACCTCATAAAGCCCAGACACCTGATAACGGTAGAACCCTCATCATTTAGTGACCTCAGAAAGTCCAGACATGTCATAATGGTGCAGGCCTCATCTTCACAGTGACGGCAAAATGTCCAGACATGTCATAATGGTGCAGGACTCATTATCACAGTGACCTCATAAAGCCCACACATGTCATAATGGTGCAGGCCTCATCATCACACTGCCCTCATAAAACCCAGACATGTCATAATGGTGCAGGCCTCATCATGGCACTGACCTCATAAAGCCCAGACATGTCATAATGGTGCAGGCCTCGTCATGGCACTGACCTCATAAAGCCCAGACACCTCATAAGGATGCAGGCCTCATAATCACAGTGACGACATAAAGTCCAGACACCACATAACGGTGCAGACCTAATCATCACAGTGACCTCATAAAGCCCAGACACCTCATAATGGTGCAGGACTCATCATCACAGTGACCTCATAAAGCCCAGACATGTCATAATGGTGCAGGCCTCCTCATGGCACTGACCGCATATAGCCCAGTAACCTCATAATGGTGCAGGCGCCATCATCACACTGTCCTCATAAAGCCGAGACATGTCATAATGGTGCAGGCCTCATCATCACAGTGACCTCATTAAACCCAGACACCTAATAATGGTGCAGGACTCATCATCACACTGACCTCATAAAGCCCAGACATGTCATGATGGTGCAGGCCTCATTATCACAGTGACCTGATAAAGCCCAGACACGTCATTATGGTGCAGGCCTCCTCATGGCACTGACCTCATAAAGCCCAGACATGTCGTAATGGTGCAGGTCTCATCATGGCATGACCGTATGAAGCCCAGACATGTCATTATGGTGCCGGTCTCATCATCACACTGACCTCATAAAGCCCAGACATGTCATAATGGTGCAGGCCTCATCATGGCACCGACCTCATATACCCCAGACACGTCATAATGGTGCAGGTCTCATCATCACAGTGACCTCATAAAGCCCAGACACCACATAAAGGTGCAGGTCTCATCAACACAGTGACCTCATAAAGCCCAGACATGTCATAATGGTCCAGGCCTCCTCATGGTACTGACCTCATAAAGCCCAGACATCTCATAATGGTGCAGACCTCCTCATGGCAGAGACCTCATATAGCCCAGACACGTCAAAATGGTGCACGCCTCATCATCACAGGGTCCTCATAAAGCCCAGAAACCGCATAATGCTGCAGGCATCATCATCACACTGATCTCATAAAGCCCAGACACCTCATGATGGTGCAGGTCTCCTCATGGCACTGACCTCATAAAGCCCAGACATGTTGTTCTGGTTCAGGCCTTATCATTGGACTGACCTCATAAAGTCCAGACATGTCATAATGATGCAGACCTCGTCATGGCACTGACCTCATAAAGCCCAGAGGTGTCATAATTCTGCAGGACTCATCATGGTACTGACCTCCTAAAGTCCAGAGATGTCATAATGCTGCAATCCTCATCATCACCCAGACCTCATAAACCCCAGACATGTCATAATGGTGCAGGTCTCCTCATCACACTGACCTCATAAAGCCCAGACACCTCATAATGCTGCAGGCCTCCTCATGCCACTGACGTCATAAAGCCCAGAAAAGTCATAATGGTGCAGGCCTCATCATCACACTGACGGCAAAATGTCCACACATGTCATAATGGTGTAGGCCTCATCATCACAGTGACCTCATAAAGCCCAGACATGTCATAATGATACAGGTCTCATCATCACAGTGACCTCATAAAGCCCAGGCATGTCATACTGGTGCACGTCTCATCATCACACTGACCTCATAAAACACAGACACCTCATAATGGTGCAGGTCTCATAATCACAGTGACATAATAAAGACCAGACACGACATAATGGTGCAGGTCTCTTCATCACACTGACCTCATAAAGCTCAGACACGTCATAATGGTGCTGGCCTCGTCATGGCACCAATCTCATATAGCCAGGACACCTCATAATGGTGCAGGACTCATCATCACAGTGACATTACGAAGACCAGACATTTCAGAATGGTACAGGTCTCCTCATGGCACTGACCTCTTAAAGCCCAGGGATGTCATTATGGTGCAGGTCTCATCATGGCACTGACCTCACAAAGTCGAGACATGTCATAACGGTGCAGGCCTCATCATCACACTGACCTCATAAAGCCCAGACATGTCATACTGGTGCACGTCTCATCATCACACTGACCTCATAAAACACAGACACCTCATAATGGTGCAGGTCTCATAATCACAGTGACATAATAAAGACCAGACACTTCAAAATCGTGCAGGCCTCCTCATGGCACTGTCCTCATAAAGCCCAGACATGTCATAATGGTGCAGGCCTCATCATCACACCGACCTCATAAAGCCCAGACACGTCATAATGGTGCAGGCCCCATCAAGGCACTGACCTCATAAAGCCCATACGTGTTATAATGGTGCAGGAGTCATCATGGCAGTGACCTCATAGAGCCCAGACATGTCATAATGGTGCAGGCCTCCTCATGGCACTGACCTCATAAAACCCAGACATGTCATAATGGTGCAGGCCTCAACATCACAGTGACCTCATAAAGCCCAGACATGTCATAATGGTGCAGGTCTCATCATCACATTGACCTCATAAAGCCCAGATATGTCATAATGGTGCAGGCCTCATCATCACACTGACCTCATAAAGCCCAGACACGTCATAATGGTGCATGTGTCATCATGGCAATGACCTCCTAGAGCCCAGACATGTCATAATGGTGCAGCTCTCATCATCACAGTGACGTAATAAAGCACAGACATGTCATAATGGAGCAGGCCTCATCATCACACTGACCTCATAAAGCCCAGACATGTAATAATAGTGCAGGTCTCGTCATGGCACCAACCTCATATAGCCCAGACACCTCATAATGGTTCAGGCCTCATCGTCACAGTGACATCAAAAAGACCAGACACCTCATAATGGTGCAGGTCTCATCGTCACAGTGACCTCATAAAGCCCAGACACGTCATTATGGTGCAGGACTCATCATCACACTGACCTCATAAAGCCCAGACATGTCAAAATCGTGCAGGTCTCCTCATGGCACTGACCTCATAAAGCCCAGACATGTCATAATGGTGCAGGCCTCATCATCACACTGACCTCATAAAGCCCAGACATGTCATAGCGATGGAGGCCTTATCATCACACTGACCTCATAAAGCCCAGACAGGTCATATTGGTGCAGGTCTCATCATCACACTGACCTCATAAAGCCGTGACACCTCAAAATGGTACAGGACTCATCATCACACTGATGTCATAAAGCCCAGACATGTCATAATGGTGCAGGCGTCATCATCACACTGACATAATAAAGCCCTGACACCTCATAATGGTGCAGGCCTCATCATCACACTGACCTCATAAAGCCCAGACATGTCATAATGGTGCAGGCCTCATCATCACACTGACCTCATAAAGCCCAGACATGTCATAGCGATGGAGGCCTTATCATCACACTGACCTCATAAAGCCCAGACATGTCATATTGGTGCAGGTCTCATCATCACACTGACCTCATAAAGCCCTGACACCTCAAAATGGTACAGGACTCATCATCACACTGATGTCATAAAGCCCAGACATGTCATAATGGTGCAGGCATCATCATCACACTGACATCATAAAGCCCTGACACCTCATAATGGTGCAGGCCTCATCATCACACTGACCTCATAAAGACCAGACATGTCATAATGGTGCAGGCCCCATCATGGCACCGACCTCATAAAGCCCAGCCATGTCATAATGGTGCAGGCCTCAACATCACAGTGACCTCATAAAGCCCAGACAGGTCATAATGGTGCAGGTCTCATCATCACAGTGACAAAATAAAGCCCACACATGTCATAATGGTGCAGGTCTCATCATCACACTGACATCATAAAGCCCAGACATGTCATAGCGGTGGAGGCCTTATCATCACACTGACCTCATAAAGCCCAGACATGTCATATTGGTGCAGGTCTCATCATCACACTGACCTCATAAAGCCCTGACACCTCAAAATGGTACAGGACTCATCATCACACTGATGTCATAAAGCCCAGACATGTCATAATGGTGCAGGCATCATCATCACACTGACATCATAAAGCCCTGACACCTCATAATCGTCCAGGTCTCATAATCACAGTGACATAATAAAGCCCAGACATGTCATAATGGTGCAGGCCTCCTCATCACACTGACCTCAAAAAGCCCACACATGTCAAAATGGTTCAGAACTCATCACCACACTGATTTGATTAAGCCCAGACATTTCATAATGGTGCAGACCTCGTCATGGCACCGACCTCATAAAGACCAGACACGTCATAATGTTGCAGGCCTCATCATCACAGCGACCTCATAGAGCCCAGATATGTCATAATGGTGCAGGCCTCAGCATCACACTGACCTCATAGAGCCCAGACATGTCATAATGGTGCAGGCCTCATCATCACACTGACCTCATAAAGCCCAGACACGTCATAATGGTGCAGGTGTCATCATGGCAATGACCTCCTAGAGCCCAGACATGTCATAATGGTGCAGGTCTCATCATCATAGTGACGTAATAAAGCCCAGACATGTCATAATGGAGCAGGCCTCATCATCACACTGACCTCATAAAGCCCAGACATGTCATAATGGTGCAGGTCTCGTCATGGCACCGACCTCATATAGCCCAGACACCTCATAATGGTTCAGGCCTCATCGTCACAGTGACATCAAAAAGACCAGACACCTCATAATGGTGCAGGCCTCATCATCACACTGACCTCATAAAGCCCAGACAAGTCAAAATCGTGCAGGTCTCCTCACGGCACTGACCTCATAAAGCCCAGACATGTCATAATGGTGCAGGTGTCATCATCACACCGACCTCATAAAGCCCAGATATGTCATAATGGTGCAGGCCCCATCAAGGCACTGACCTCATAAAGTCCATACGTGTTATAATGGTGCAGGAGTTATCATGGCAGTGACCTCATAGAGCCCAGATATGTCACAATGGTGCAGGCCTCCAAATGGCACTGACCTCATAAAACCCAGACATGTCATAATGGTGCAGGCCTCATCATCATAGTGACAAAATAAAGCACAGACATGTCATAATGGTGCAGGCCCCATCATGGCACTGACCTCATAAAGCTCAGACATGTCATAATGGTGCAGACCTCCTCATGGCACTGACCTCATATAGCCCAGACATGTCATAATGGTGCAGGCCTCATCATGGCACTGACCTCATAAAGCCCAGACATGTCATAATGGTGCAGACCTCCTCATGGCACTGACCTCATATAGCCCAGACATGTCATAATGGTGCAGGCCTCCAAATGGCACTGACCTCATAAAACCCAGACATGTCATAATGGTGCAGGCCTCATCATCACACTGACCTCATAAAGCCCAGACATGTCATAATGGTGCAGGCCTCCTCATGGCACTGACCTCATAAAGACCAGACATGTCATAATGGTGCAGGCCTCATCACCACAGTGACCTCATAAAGCCCAGACATGTCATAATGGTGCAGGCCTCATCATCACAGCGACCTCATAGAGCCCAGATATGTCATAATGGGGCAGGTCTCATCATCACACTGACCTCATAAAGCCCAGACACCTCATAATGGTGCAGGACTCATCATCACACTGATGTCATAAAACCCAGACATGTCATAATGGTGCAGGCCTCATCATCACACTGACATCATAAAGCCCTGACATGTCATAATCGTCAAGGTCTCATAAGCCCAGTGACATAATAAAGCCCAGACATGTCATAATGGTGCAGGCCGCCTCATCACACTGACCTCATAAAGACCAGACATGTCATAATGGTTCAGAATTCATCACTACACTGATTTGATTGAGCCCAGACATGTCATAATGGTGCAGACCTCGTCATGGCACCGACCTCATAAAGACCAGACACGTCATTATGGTGCAGGCCTCATCATCACAGTGACAAAATAAAGCCCAGAGATGTCATAATGGTGCAGGCCTCCTCATGGCACTGACCTCATAAAGCCCAGACACTTCAAAATCGTGCAGGCCTCCTCATGGCACTGTCCTCATAAAGCCCAGACATGTCATAATGGTGCAGGCCTCATCATCACACTGACCTCATAAAGCCCAGATATGTCATAATGGTGCAGGCCTCATCATCACACTGACCTCATAAAGCCCAGACATGTCATAATGGTGCAGGCCTCCTCATGGCACTGACCTCATAAAGCCAAGATATGTCATAATGGTGCAGGTCCCATCATCACACTGACCTCATAAAGC
>NW_024103934.1:0-12991 GCF_003945595.2 Pipra filicauda
GTCCTTAGGGTGACCCAGGCCTGGCCCTGTGGTGACCTGGGGGTGTCCCCATGACCCCGTGGTGACCCGGGGGTGACCCGGGGGTGACCCGGGGGTGTCCCCTGTCCCCAGGGCGGCCCTCGTTGCCCGCAGCCTGGCCGAGATGCCGGTGTTGGTGTCCCTATGTCCCCATGACCCCGTGGTGACCCCGTGGTGACCCGGGGGTGTCCCCATGACCCCGTGGTGACCCCGTGGTGACCCGGGCCTGTCCCCTGTCCCCAGGGCGGCCCTCATTGCCCGCAGCCTGGCGGAGATGCCGGTGTTGGTGTCCCTGTGTCCCCATGACCCCGTGGTGACCCCGTGGTGACCCGGGGGTGTCCCCATGACCCCGTGGTGACCCCGTGGTGACCCGGGCCTGTCCCCTGTCCCCAGGGCCGCGCTGATTGCCCGCAGCCTGGCGGAGATGCCGGCCCGCGTGGCCGCCTGGCGCCGGGAGCGGGAGCAGGCCCGGGCGCGGGCGCGGGCGGAGGCGTCGCGGCGGCAGCGGCTCCTGGCCGAGGCGGGGCTGGGGGGGCTCCCCCGGGCCGGGCCCCCCGGGCGGGGCTCGGCGCGGGCGCAGGAGCTGCTGGAGGAGCTGGAGCGGCGGCAGCGGCGGGAGGAGAAGCGGCGCCGGCGGCAGGAGCGGGAGGAGGCGGCTCGGAGCGCGCTGGCGGCGGCCGAGGCGGCGGCCAAAGCCAGGACCCCCCCGGGGACCCCCCCGGAGGGCACCGGGACCCCCCCCGAGGGGGCTGGGACCGGGACCGCCCCCGAGAGCAAAGGGACCCCCCCTAAAAGAACGGGGGGCACCTCCTGACACCGGGAACACCCCCATACAAATGTCAAAGAACCAAACACCACGAGAGTGCCGGGAGCCGACCCGACCAGCAGAACGTGTGGCGACCTGCCTTACCCCCCCCACAGCAGTGCTCAGGGACCCACCCGAGAGTGCCACTGCCCCCCCCGCAGAAAGGAACGTGGTGTGGGCACCATCCTGCCACCAACGGAAAAACCCAAGAGAACCCCCGACATTTACCAAAAACCCCCGCCCTCAGTGCCGTTAGCGCGAGAGGGAAGGAACCCAAAAGAACGGGTTTCACCTCCTTACAACCAGAACCCCAACGCCAGTATCTACCAAGCCCTGGAAACAGCGCATCATAACCCCCTAAAGATGCTGGGAGCACCCCCGCCAAAAGAACGGGGGGGCCCCTCCCTTAGACAACCCCCCTCCACGGACCCAGGCCCCAACCCAACAGTTCTGGGGAAACCGCCCTTACAGTGCTCAGAACGCCGCCCCCAGAGTGCTAGGGTCGGACCGGCGGCGCCCGCCAGGAGGTCAGAAACCCCCCGAAATAACAGATGTGATGGTCCATAACCATTAGCCCCCTCAAATTCAAACTGTGACCCGGCCCCCAACCGAGGGGGGGGACCCCCTGAGAGCACCAGGACCCCCCCCCCCAGGAGTGCCAGGGGGTGTCTCCTGACCCCCCCACCCCAAAAAGTTCTGGGACCCCCCCCCCCTCCCCAAATACAACAGGGGTGACCTCCTGACCCCAGAGACCCCCCCGCCCCCCAAAAAAAATCATGCCCCGACACCCCCCAAAAACGGGTTTAAAACTCTGCCTTTAATCGATTTTTTTTTGTTTTGTTGTTTGTTTGTTTGTTGGGTGTTTTTTTTTTTGCCGCCGTTTTTTTTTTATTTTTATTTTATTAATTTTTTTTTTTTGGTTGTTCCTGCGGCGGCCCCTGGCCCACCCCCCCCCCGCCCCGCCCCCCCCCCCCGTGCATGACAGGGAGGGGGGAAGGTTTTAGGAGGGGGGGTGGGGGGTGGCTGGGGGGGCTTCCCACCCCCCTCCCTCGCCCCCCCAACCCCCCATCCCCGGGTTCCCGGGGATTGGGGGGGTTGGGTGGGCGAGGGAGGGGGGAAAAACTGATCCCCCTGTGCTTGGGGGGCCCCCCCAGGACTGAGGGGGGGTCTGGGGGGGTTGGGGGGGGGGGTCTCTCAGTCGTCGTCGAAGTTCTGGCTGAGCAGGAAATTGGCCGCCAGGTTCTCGTTCTTCTCGCAGGCGAAGTAGGCCTGGATGACCAGGCTCTCGGGGAACCCCAGCGCCTTCAGCTGCGAGGGGGGGGCACAGTGAGAGGTGGGACCCCCCCACAGGGTCACTCTGAGCTTCAGGGGGGGCTACAACCCCCCCAGGGGTCACTTTGAGCTCTTAGGGGGGGTTTGGGACCCCCCCAGGGATGACCAGGCTCTCGGGGAACCCCAGCGCCTTCAGCTGCGAGGGGGGGGCACAGTGAGAAGTGGGACCCCCCCCCCGGGGGTGACAGGGGGTTTGGGACCCCCCCAGGGGTCACTCTGAGGTCTGGGACCCCCCCAGGGGTGACCAGGCTCTCGGGGAACCCCAGCGCCTTCAGCTGCGAGGGGGGGGCACAGTGAGAGGTGTGACCCCCCCACAGGGTCACTCTGAGCTTCAGGGGGGGCTACAACCCCCCCAGGGGTCACACTGGGGTGGGAGGGGGGACGGGAACCCCCCCAGGGATGACCAGGCTCTCGGGGAACCCCAGCGCCTTCAGCTAAAGGGGGGGGCCACAGTGAGAGGTGTGACCCCCCCCCCGGGGGTGACAGGGGGCTTGGGACCCCCCCAGGGGTCACTTTGAGCTCTTAGGGGGGGTTTGGGGACCCACCCAGGGATGACCAGTCTCTCGTGAACCCAGGCCATTCAGCGGCGAGGGTGGGGACAGTGAGACGTGTGGACCCCCCCCCCCCGGGGTGACAGGGGGTTTGGACACCCCGGGGTCACTCTGAGGTCTGGACCCCCCCAGGATGACCAGGCTCTCGGGGAACCCCAGCGCCTTCAGCTGCGAGGGGGGGGGCACAGTGAGAGGTGGGACCCCCCCACAGGGTCACTCTGAGCTTCAAGGGGGGCTACAACCCCCCCAGGGGTCACACTGGGGTGGGAGGGGGGACGGGAACCCCCCCCAGGGATGACCAGGCTCTCAGGGAACCCCAGCGCCTTCAGCTAAAGGGGGGGGCACAGTGAGACGTGTGACCCCCCCCCCGGGGGTGACAGGGGGTTTGGGACCCCCCCAGGGGTCACTCTGAGGTCTGGGACCCCCCCAGGGATGACCAGGCTCTCGGGGAACCCCAGCGCCTTCAGCTGCGAGGGGGGGGCACAGTGAGAGGTGGGACCCCCCCACAGGGTCACTCTGAGCTCTTAGGGGGATTTGGGACCCCCCCAGGGGTCATTCTGAGGTCTAGGGGAGGTTTGGGACCCCCCCAGGGATGACCAGGCTCTCGGGGAACCCCAGCGCCTTCAGCTAAAGGGGGGGCACAGTGAGAGGTGTGACCCCCCCACAGGGTCACTCTGAGCTTCAGGGGGGGCTACAACCCCCCCAGGGGTCACTCTGAGGTCTGGGACCCCCCCAGGGATGACCAGGCTCTCGGGGAACCCCAGCGCCTTCAGCTGCGAGGGGGGGGGCACAGTGAGAGGTGTGACCCCCCCCCCGGGGGTGACAGGGGGCTTGGGACCCCCCCAGGGGTCACTCTGAGGTCTGGGACCCCCCCCAGGGATGACCAGGCTCTCGGGGAACCCCAGCGCCTTCAGCTAAAGGGGGGGGCACAGTGAGAGGTGTGACCCCCCCACAGGGTCACTCTGAGCTTCAGGGGGGGCTACAACCCCCCCAGGGGTCACTTTGAGCTCTTAGGGGGGTTTGGGACACCCCAGGGGTCACTCTGAGGTCTGGGGGAGGTTTGGGACCCCCCCAGGGGTGACCAGGCTCTCGGGGAACCCCAGCGCCTTCAGCTATGGGGGGGGGACACACTGAGCTCAGGGGGGGCCTTGGGACCCCTCCAGGGTCACACTGAGCTCAGGGGGGGCCTTGGGACCCCCCCAGGGTCACACTGAGCTCAGGGGGGGCCTTGGGACCCCCCCAGGGTCACACTGAGCTCTGCCCCCTCCTCACCCTCTCTGTGCCTTCTTTTGGTGACAATTAACCCTGGTCCCCCCTCCCCAATTAACCCGGGTCCCCCCTCCCTGCCCCTTCCCCACCCTGTTTCCCCCAAATCCCCCCCCCTCCTCACCCCCCTCTCAATCCTGACCCCCCCAATCCCCCCGGCCCCCCACTCACCCTCTCTGTGCCTTCTTTTGGTGACCCACCCCCCAAGTAACCCTGGTCCCCCCCCCCCAATAAACCCTGGTCCCCCCCCCCAATTAACACTGTTTCCCCCCCTCCCCAATGAACCCTGGTCCCCCCCCCCCAATTAACCCTGGTCCCCCCCCCAATTAACCCTGGTCCCTCTCCCCAATTAACCCTGGTCCCCCAAATCCCTCCCACCCCCCCGGGCCCCCCCGGGCCCCCCCCGGCCCCCCACTCACCCTCTCTATGGCTTCCTTCTCCTGGGGGGTCACCTGGATGTAGTTCATCTGGGGGGCCTCGTCCCCGATGGCCCCCCCCTCCCCCTCCAGCTCGCCCAGCTCGCCCAGGGGCTCGTTCAGCATCTGGATGAACTGCTCCTGGTGCTGGCTGATTTGCTGTGGGATTTGGGGGGGTCAGGGGGGGTTTGGGGGGTCAGGGGGGGCTGGGGGCTCAGGGGGGGTTTGGGGTCTGGGGCTCGTTCAGCATCTGGATGAACTGCTCCTGGTGCTGGCTGATTTTGCTCGGGTTTGGGGGGTCGGGGGGTTGGGGGGGTCCGGGGGGGTCGGGGGTTGGTGTCGACATAAATAAAACAAATTTGAACACGGGTATGCCGTGACATGGAGGGGGTGTGCACACTGTGTGTGCGGACTGTGGTGTATATCAGCGGACACACGTGGTCTTCGGGACAGTGGTAGAGTGGGTAGTGTGTGTGCAGGGGGGGCTCGGGGGGGGTTTTGGGGGTCAGGGGGGTTTGGGGTCTGGATGAACTGCTCCTGGTGCTGGCTGATTTGCTGTGGGATTTGGGGGGGTCAGGGGGGTTTGGGGGCTCTGGAGCATATTTGGGGTCTGGGGGGGTATTTGGGGGCTCAGGGGTTGGTTTTTTAGGGATCTCAGGGAGAGGGTTTGGAGGCCTCAGGGGAGGATTTTGGGGTCTCAAGACAATATTTGGGGTCTGGGGGGGTATTTGGGGTCTGGGGGGTTATTTGGGGTGTTCAGGGGGAGGATTTGGGGGCTCAGGGGTGGGTTTTTTTAGGGATCTCTGGGGGGTTTTTGGAGGTCTCGGTGGGTTTGGAGGCCTCGGGGGAGTATTTTGGGGTCTCGGGGGGGATTTTTGGAGTCTGGGGGGGATTTCTGGGGTCTCAGGAAGATATTTGGGGTCTAGGGGGGGATTTGGGGTCTCAGGGGGGAACTTGGAGGCTCGGGGGGGATTTGGGGGCTCGGGGGTGGGTTTTTTTAAGGATCTTGGGGGGGGTTTGGAGTCTCGGGGAGGGTTTTTGGGGTCTTTTTGGGGGTCTCAGGGAGGGTTTTGGGGGATCTCAGGGGTGGCTTTTTGGGGTGTTTTTGAGGATTCTCAGGAAGGGCTTTTAGGGTTTTTGCAGGTCTCAGGGAGGGTTTTTGGGGTATTTTTTGGGGGTGTCAGGGAGAGGTTTTGGGGTGTTTTTGGGGTGCTTTGGAGAGGGCTTTTGGGGTGTCTCAAGGAGGGATTTTGGGATGTTTTTGGGGTGTCTCAGGGAGAGGTTTTGGGGTGTTTTTGGGGGATCTCAGGGCTGGTTTTGGGGAGTCTCAGGGAGGGTTTTTGGGGTGTTTTTGGGGTGTCTCAAGGAGGGTTTTTGGGGTGTTTTTGGGGGGGTCTCAGGGATGGTTTTTGGGGTGTTTTTGGGGTGTCTCAAGGAGGGTTTTTGGGGTGACTCAGGGATGGGTTTTGGGGTGTTTTTGGGGTATCTCAGGGATGGTTTTTGAGGCGTTTTTCGGGTGTTTTTGGGGGGTCTTAGGAATGATTTTTGGGATGTTTTTGGGGTGTCTCAGGGATGCTTTTTGGGGTCTCCAGGGATGGGTTTTGGAGTGTTTTGGGGAGGGTTTTCGGGGTGTTTTTGGGGTGTCTCAGGGGTGGTTTTTGGGGTGTTTAGGGGAGGGTTTTCGGGGTGTTTTGGGGTGTCTCAGGGGGGGTTTTTGGGGGGTTTTGGGCGGGTTTTAGGTGTTTTGTGGGGTGTGTAGGGGGGGGGGGCTGGGTTTCGGGGTGTCTCTGGAAGGGTTTTTGGGGTGTTTTGGGGAGGGTTTTTGGGGTGTCTCAGGGATGGTTTTTGAGGTGTTTTTGGGGTGTCTCAGAGGTGGTTTTTGGGATGTTTTTGGGGTGTCCCAGGGGTGGTTTTTGGGGTGTCTCAGGGATGTGTTTCGGGGTGTTTTTGAGGTGGTTTTGGGGTGTTTCAGGGATGGGTTTTGGGATGTTTTTGGGGTGTCCCAGAGGTGGGTTTTGGGATGTTTTTGGGGTGTCCCGGGGTGTCCGGGGTACCCAGGGTTGGTTTTTGGGATATTTTTGAGGTGTCCCAGGGGTGGTTTCGGGGTGTCTCCCGGATGGTTTTCAGGATGTTTTTGGAGTATCCCAGGGGTGGTTTTGGGGTGTTTTTGGGGTGTCCCAGGGGTGGTTTTTGAGGTGTTTTTGGGGTGTCCCAGGGGTGGTTTTTGGGGATGGGTTTGGGTGGTCCCAGGGGTGGTTTTTGAGGCGTTTTTGGGGTGTCTCAGGGAGGGTTTTTGGGGTATTTTTGGGGTGTCCCAGGGGTGGGTTTTGAGGTGTTTTTGGGGTGTCCCAGGGGTGGTTTTGGGGTGTTTCAGGGATGGGTTTTGGTGTGTCCCAGAGGTGGTTTTTGGGGTGGTTTTTGAGGTGTTTTTGGGGTGTCCCAGGGGTGGTTTTTGAGGTGTTTTTGGGGTGTCCCAGGGGTGGTTTTTGGGGTGTTTTTGGGGTGTCCCAGGGGTGGTTTTTGAGGCGTTTTTGGGGTGTCCCAGGGGTGGTTTCTGAGGTGTTTTTGGGGTGTCCCAGGGGTGGTTTTTGGGGTGTTTTTGGGGTGTCCCGGGGCTGTTTTGGGGTACCTGGAGCAGCTGGGGGTTCTCCTGGCCCAGCGGCTGCAGCAGGGCGGGCAGCAGGGCCGGGTTCTGCTGGATCACCTGGCGCATGTTCTGGAACTGCGGCTGCTCCCGCAGGAACTCCAGGGGGTTCTCACCTGGGGGCGGGGCCGGCAGGTGAGGGGGTGGGGCCTGGCTAAGCCACGCCCACACTCTCACCTGGAGGAACCGGCCAAGCCATGTTTGGGATGGGTGGGTGGGGCCTCCTTCAGCCCCACCCCTTTGTGGTGAGGCCACACCCACCTCAGTGTCAATCATGCGTCAGGCCACACCCATAAAAAGGGGTGTGGTTAACAGACCACACCCATTAAAGGGCGTGGCCCAGACAACTGTGATTCACCTCAGCCACACCCCCCAAACCAGGCGTGGCTTATCCAGGCCACACCCACAAATGGAGGTGTGGTTTATCTGGGGCACACCCACAAGAAGGGGTGTGGCCTGCTCAGGCCACACCCTCAAAAAGGTGTGGTTTATCTTAGCCCCACCCACAAATGGGGTGTCATTAGCCCAGGCCACACCCATAAATTAGTGTGACTTATCCAGACCACACCCACAAAGGGGTGTGGTTTATACAGGACATGTCCCGAAGTGGGTGTGGTCTATTTAGGCCACACCCCCACAAGGACCACAGCGATTCTTGACACCCCCCCCAGAAGGGAGGGGCTCAAAGAGTGTGGCCCCACCCACGGAGAAGGAGGGGCCTCCAGGGGTGTGGTCAGTGCCGGCCACGCCCCCTGGGCGGTGCCAGGTGCCCCCAGACCCACCTTCGGGCGGGGGCTGCTCGGGGGGGCGGCTCTCCTGCACGGGCGGGCGCTCGGGCTCGGGGCTGCCGGGGATGCCCTGGGGGGGGGACACACCCAGGGGGGTCAGGGGGGTCTGGGGCACCCCCAGGACCCCCCCAGGGACACCCCCAGCCCCCCCAGGACCCCCCTCACTGGGAGCAGGTCCTCGGTGGCGCAGTGGGGGGGGGTTTGTAGCTCCCACCCCCAAGCCCTCCTCGGACCCCCCCTCACCCCAGGACCCCCCCCCAGCCCAGTGTGAAGCCTTGAAGACCCTCCCAGGACCCCCTCCCTACACCCCCCACCCCTCCCCAGCCCACCCTGACCCCCAAGACCCCCCTGAGCCCCCACCCAAAAGACCCTCCAGTCCCCCCACCCTGGGGGTTGTTGCAGCTGGTGGGGGGCCCTGAGCCCTCCCCCCCCAACTGCCCCCTCCTTGGACACCCACAGACCCCCAGGACCCCTCTGAGCACCCCCAGGACCCCTCTGAGCACCCCCAGGACCCCTCTGACCCTTCCAGACCCCTCTGAACCCCCCAGTCCCCTCTGACCCCTCCCAGGCCTTTCTGAACCCCCCCAGGCTCCTCTGAGCCCCCCTCATCCCCCCCTGACCCCCCCAGACCCCCCTGAGCCCCCCCAGGCCCCCCCTCACCGTGAGCAGGTACTCCACGGCCCGGTGGGGGTTGTTGTAGCTGGCCCTGAGCGCGGCCACCACCCGCTCGCGCTCGTAGCCCATGGACACGATCTCGGAGAGCATCGTCTCGTACTCGGAGCCCGTCACTGGGGACCCCCCGGGACCCCCCCGGTCAGCTGGGAGGGACCCCGGGGGCCACAGACCCCAAAACCATCCCTTCTTTCCTTCCCAGCCATTGGGACCCTCTCCAGGATCCAGAGACCCCAAAACCGCCCCCCCCCTTCCCTTTACAGTCACTGGGACCCCCCAGGTCAGCTGGGAGAGCCCCCCCAGCCCCAGGACCCCCCCATTTACAGTCCCTGCACCCCCCATCAGTGCTGGGATGGGACCCCCAAAGAGCCCCCAGCCCCAAAACCTCCCCCCCCCCTCCAGCCCAAAGACCCTCCCTCACTTTGTCTGGGTTGAAAAAGAGCCAAAATATCCCCTTTTTACCCCATAACCAAGACCCCAAACCCCAAAGACCCCCCCCATTCTCACTCCTGGGCACCCCCAAAGCCCCCCCAAACCCCCCCAAAGCCCCCCAAGCCCCCCAAAGCCCCCCAGGACCCACCGAGGGTGGAGGCGGCGTCGGCCGAGCGCCCGGAGCCGCCCGGGGGGGGGACGGAGCTGCAGGACGGGGGGGACACAGCTGGGAATTGGGGATTTCGGGGGGCTCCAGCCCCCCCAACCCCCTGAGACACCCCCAAATCCACTGTGTCCCTCCCAAATCCACTGTGACCCCCCCAAAATTCGCTGTGACCTCCCCTAAATTCACTGTGTCCTTCCTAAAATTTACTGTGATCCCCTCAAATCCACTGTGACCCCCCCAAAACCCCCTGTGACCCCCCCCAAAACCCCCCCTCAAACACTCTCCTGTCCCCCCCACCCCCAAAATTTGAGTGAATGCCCCCCCCCCCAGTTCCACCCTCCAAACTCCCCCCAATCCCCCCCAGCCCCCCCAAGCCCCCCCTTACCCAGCAGTGGGCTCGGGGAGGGTGGGGGGGTCCTGGGCCGGGGGGTCCTCGCTGGGGGGGGCGGCCGGTGGGGGGGGGGCGGCGTCGGCGGCCGGGGGGGGCCCCGGGGGGGCCGCGGGGGGCTCGGAGGGGGCCCCTCCCTCGGGGGCTGCCGAGCCCAGAGAGGACTTGGCCTGGAGAGGGGGGGTCAGGGGGGGTTAGGGGGGGTTAAACCCGCCCCATGACCCCCCCCCCAGACAACCAAAATACCCCACAATCCCCCCAGACCCCCCAGGACCCCCCCGGAGTCCCCCCCAACTCCCCCTCAGGGACCCCCAAAACCCTCCCAAGGACCCCCCAGACCCCAAAACCCCTTCCAAGGACCCCCCAAATCCCCCTCAGGGACCCCCAAAACCCTCCCAAGGACCCCCCCAGAGGCCCCTCAGACCCCCAAGGACCCCAAAAACTCTTCCAAGGACTCCCCAGAGTCCCTCCACAGCCCCCTCAGGGACCCCCAAAACCCCTCCCAAGAACCCCCTGGAGTCCCCCCAAATCCCCCCCACGGCCACAGGGACCCCCCAAAACCCCTCCCACCCTCCCGAGACCCCCCCCCAAACACTCAAGAGACCCCCAAAATCCCCCCCGGGGACCCCCCAAATCCCTCCCAAAGACCCCTGAGAGCCCCCTGGATCCCTCAGACCCCCCCCCCCAAAATTCCCCCCCGACTCCCAGGGAGCCCAAAATCCCCCCCTGATCCCCCAGCCCCCCTCCCCCCCCCCGGGGGGGTCCCACCTTGGTCACCATGACGACCACGAAGTTCTTCTCGTCGATCCGATACTCGCGGATCGGGACGTCGTCGCTCAGGATCTTCCCGGCGTAGATGAGCTTCTGTCCCGCCACGGGAAAGGCCTCACTGCCCTTCTCGGCCTCGATCTTCTCCTTCAGGGCCCTCACCTGCACCGGGGGGGGTCAGGGGGACCCAAAATGCCCCGAAACGGCCCCAGAAACACACCCCAAATACCCTGAAACCACCCCAAAACCACCCCAAACCCACCCTCAAAATACCCCAGAAACTGCCCTTCTCGGCCTCGATCTTCTCCTTCAGGGCCCTCGACTGCAGCAGGGGGGTCAGGGAGACCCAAAATACCCCGAAACAGCCCAAAACCACTCAAAAAACACACTCAAAATACCCCAAAAACACCACCAAAAACTCGGCCTCGATCTTTGCCTTCAGGGCCCTCCCCTGAAGCAAACGTGGTCAGGTTTATAACACCCCAAAACGGCCCCAAAACCACGCCGAAAACACACACAAAATACCCCGAAAACAAGCCCCAAAACAGCCCCCAAATACCCCCAAACCAGCTCCAAAACACAGCAAAAATACCCCAAAACCACCCTCAGAAACAGCCCCCAAAACCCCCCAGAACAGCCTCGAAGACACCCCTAATAACAGCCCCCCAAAAACACCATTAACGCGGAGCCCCCTCAGGGTGGCACCCCCCAGAAAAGTGGAACAAACCCCACAGAAAAGGGGGGATAAACCCCCCAGATCGGGGTCAGGGGGTCACGGAGCCCCCTCAGGGTGACACCCCCCCAAAAGGTGGAACAAACCCCACAGAAAAGGGGGGATAAACCCCCCAAATCGGGGTCAGGGGGTCACGGAGCCCCCTCAGGGTGACACTCCCCAAAAAGGTGGAACAAACCCCACAGAAACGGGGGATAAACCCCCCAAATCGGGGTCAGGGGGTCACGGAGCCCCCCCAGGCGACGCCCCCCGGTTCCCCCCCAGATCGGGGTCGTGAGGACACGGAACCCCCGGGACGGGCCGCGGGTGGGGTGACCCCCCCCTTCCCTATTTCCCCCCCCAATCCCAACCCCGGGGGTCTCCGGCCCCCCCCCCCCGCGCCCCCCTCAGCCGGGAAGGGAAAGGGGGGGGGGGGCGAGGCCTCATCCCCTCCCCCTCGCTGTGCCCTCCCCCCCTCCCCGCGGCCGCACCGTCTCGTGCGGCTCCATGCGGATCTTGAAGGTTTGCTGCTGCAGCGTCTTGAGCGTCACGGTCACGGCCATGGCGGGACGGGCGCGGGCTCGGGGCGGCTCCTCCCGGCGGCCCCACAACATGCAACTCACGCCGCCGCCATCTTAGGAGGCGGCCCCGCCGCTTCCGCCGCCCTCGCGGAAATGGCGTCAGCGCCTTCCCGCCCTTTGCCTCCCTCTCCCCCCCCTCCCGTCACGTGACGCGGGAAAAGGGGGCGGAGTTCGACTCCGCCGTCACGTGATACAAGGAGCGTATAGGGGGTGATGGTCACGTGACGCGCGCGCGGCGCGCTCGTGTCGGGGGGGGTTCCCGCCGGTCACGTGACGCGCGCGCGCGGCGGCACAAAATGGCGGCGGGCGCGACATGGCGGGGGAGGGGGAGGAAGAGGAGGAGGAAGGAGATGATGATGAAGGTGAAGAAGCTGAAGATGAACGAGGGGTCCAGGGGAGGCTTGCAGTGGTCACTGGGGGGGCTCATAGGGGTCACCACGGGGAGGGTTTGCCAGGGTGGTGAAAGATGAAGGATGAAGAAGAAGGATGAAGAAAACGAAGCAGAAAAGAAAGATGAAAAGGAGGAGGAAATGAAGAGACATAGAAAAGAAACACGGGGGGGGGGCCTGGAGGGGCTCAAGGGGGTCACTGGGGGGTCCTGGGGATGCTCAGAGGGGGCTCAGCAGACGAAGAAGTGGCGGAAGCGGCGCCGGGACGATCGTTAATTTAATAGAAACCGGATCGCGACACCCCCGTACAGTCCCGTGCGACCCCCACCCTGCACCCCCTCCCCACACCCCGTCCTGAGTCCTCACCCCCCGGGGGTCCCGCTCGCTCCTGGGGGGCCCCGGTGGGTCACTCCCAGGGGTCCCCGTCAGTCCCCAGTGGGTCCCGTGTCACTCCCAGGGGGCCCCTGGGGGGTCCTGGTCACCCCTGGGGGTCTCCCCCGGTTGTCCTGGGGGGTCCCAGGGAATCCCCAGGGTCCCTGGTGGCTCCGGGGGGGTCCCTGGGGTTATCCCAGGGCTCCTGGAGGTCTCTGGTGACTCCGGGGGGTCCCCGGGGGGGTCCCGGCTCCCGTAGAAAAGAGTCCAAGGTCTCACAGAGACAGAACGGCCCCCGGGGGGGCCCTCACAGCTCGTCCCGGGGGGCTCCCCCCTCGCCCTCGTCGGGCTCGGCCTCGGGCTCCTCGTCCTCCTCCTCGTCCTCGTCCCCCTCGTCGTCCCCTTCCTCCTCCTTCTGCTGCTTCTCCTCCTCCTCCTGCTTCTTGCGCTGCTCCTCGTCCTGCTGCTCCTTCATCTTCCTCTCCGCCTCCTGGGGGGCACGGGGGCTCAGGGGGGGCACTTGGGGGGCTGGAGGGGGCCTGGGGGGGCTCAGAGGGGGCTGAGAGGGGTCCGGGGGAGGTCCTGGGGGGGCTCACATGATGTCACTGAGAGGGGTCTATAGGGGATTCTGGGGGGGCCAAGGGATGGTCAGAGGAGTCACTGGGGGGTCCTGGGGGGGCTCAGAGGGGTC
>NW_024103935.1:0-12995 GCF_003945595.2 Pipra filicauda
TCCAAATGAAGATTTCTGCCAAACAAAAGGTGCCACCACAGAAACCTCTTCCTGCCCAAGAAGTTCCCAGGCTTCCCAAACAACTGCACCTGAAGCCAAAGCTTCCAGACTTTTTTTCCTTAAGGAAAGAACTGATGTTCCCTTTTTTCTGCTTTGTGCTGCAAGGGGCGGTCTCACCTTTTAAAAGATTGAATCGAAATGTAGATTCCTGCTCGACAAAAGGTGCCACCACAGAAAGTTCTTGCTGCCCAAGAAGTGCCCAGGCTGCCCCACCAACTGCACCTGAAGCTAAAACTTCCAGACTTTTTTTCCTGGTGGAAAGAGCTGCTGTTCCCTTTTTTCTGCCATGCGCTGCAATGGCCGGTCCCACCTCCTGGAACATTGAATCCAAATGAAGATTCCTACAAGACAAAGGGTGCCACCACCAAAAGTTCTTGCTGCCCCAGAATTGCCTAAACTGCCCCAACAACTGCACCTGAAGCCAAAGGATCCCGACTTTTTTATTCCTTAGGGAAAGAGCTGCTGTTCCCTTTTTTCAGGCCTGCGCTGCAATGGCCGGTCCCACCTCCTGGAAAATTTCCTCTAAATGAAGATTCCTGCCAGACAAAAGGTGCCACCACAGAAAGGTCTTGCTGCCCAAGAAGTGCCCAGGCTGCCCCACCAATTACCCCTGAAGCCAAAGCTTCCAGTTTTTTTTTTCCTTAGGGAAAGAGCTGCTGTTCTCTTTTTCAGCCCTGCTCTGCAATGACTGGTCCCACCTCCTGGAAAATGGAATTTAAATGAAGATTCCTGCCAGACAAAAGGTGCCACCACAGAAAGTTCTTCCTGGCCAAGGAGTGCCCAGGATGGCCCAATAACTGCACCTGAAGCCAAAGCTTCCAGACTTTTTTTCCTGGTGGAAAGAGCTGCTGTTCCCTTTTTTCACCCCTGCGCTGCAATGGCCCGTCCCACCTCTTGAAAAATTGAATCCAAATGAAGATTCCTGCCAGACAAATGGTGCCACCACAGAAAGTTCTTGCTGCCCAAGAAGTTCCCAGGCTGCCCAACCAACCACACCTGAAAGCAAAGCTTCCCGACTTTTTTTCCTGGTGGAAAGAGCTGCTGTTCCCTTTTTTCAGGCCTGTGATTCAATGGCCTGTCCCACCTTTTGAAGAATTAAATCCAACAGAAGATTCCTGCCTAACAAAAGGTGCCACCACAGAAAATTCTTCCTGCCCAAGAAGTTCCCAGGCTGCCCCAACAACTGTACCTGAAGCCAGAGGATCCAGACTTTTTTCCTTAGGGAAAGAGCTGCTGTTCCATTTTTCAGCCCTGCGCTGCAATGGCCGGTGCCACCTCCTGAAAAATTGAATCCAAATAAAGATTCCTGTCAGACAAAAGGTGCCACCACAGAAAACTCTTCCTGTCCAAGAAGTGTTTAGGCTGCCCCAACAACTGCACCTCAAAACCAAAGCTTCCCGACTTTTTTTCCTGGTGGAAAGAGCTGCTGTTCCCTTTTTTCAGCCCTGCGCTGCAATGGCCAGTCCCACCTCCTGAAAAATTGAATCCAAATGAAGATTCCTGCCAGACAAAAGGTGCCACCACAGAAAGGTCTTCCTGCCCAAGAAGTTCCCAGGCTGCCCCAACAACTGTACCTGAAGCCAAAGGTTCCAGTCCTTTTTTCCTGGTTGAAAGAGCTGCTGTTCCCTTTTTTCAGCCCTGCGCTGCAATGGCTGGTCCCACCTCCTGAAAACTTCAATCCAAATGAAGATTTCTGCCAAACAAAAGGTGCCACCACAGAAAACTCTTCCTGCCCAAGAAGTTCCCAGGCTGCCCCAAACAACTGCACCTGAAGCCAAAGCTTCCAGACTTTTTTTCCTGGTGGAAAGAACTGATGTTCCCTTTTTTCTGCCATGTGCTGCAAGGGGCGGTCTCACCTTTTAAAAGATTGAATTGAAATGTAGATTCCTGCTCGACAAAAGGTGCCACCACAGAAAGTTCTTGCTGCCCAAGAAGTGCCCAGGCTGCCCCACCAACTGCACCTGAAGCTAAAGCTTCCAGACTTTTTTTCCTGGTGGAAGGAGCTGCTGTTCCCTTTTTTCTGCCATGCGCTGCAATGGCCGGTCCCACCTCCTGGAACATTGAATCCAAATGAAGATTCCTACAAGACAAAGGGTACCACCACCGAAAGTTCTTGCTGCCCCAGAATTGCCTCAACTGCCCCAACAACTGCACCTGAAGCCAAAGGATCCCGACTTTTTTATTCCTTAGGGAAAGAGCTGCTGTTCACTTTTTTCAGGCCTGCGCTGCAATGGCCTGTCACAACTCCTTAAAATTTTTCTCTAAATGTAGATTCCTGCTCGACAAAAGGTGCCACCACAGAAAGTTCTTGCTGCCCAAGAAGTGCCCAGGCTGCCCCACCAACTGCACCTGAAGCTAAAGCTTCCAGACTTTTTTTCCTGGTGGAAGGAGCTGCTGTTCCCTTTTTTCAGCCCTGCTCTCAATGGCCTGTCCCACCTCCTGGAAAATTGAATCCAGCTGAAGATTCCTACCAGACAAAAGGTGCCACCAACAGAAAGGTCTTTTTTCTGCCCTTGAAGTACCCAGGGTGCACCAACAACTGCACCTCAGAGCCAAAATTTCCAGTCTTTTTTTCCTTAGGAAAAGAGCTGCTGTTCCATTTTTTCTCCCCTGCGCTGCAATGGCCGGTCCCTCCTCCTGAAAAATTCAATCCAGCTGAAGATTTCTGCCAGACAAAAGGTACCACCACAGAAAGTTCTTGCTGCCTCACAAGTGCCCAGGCTGCCCCAAGAACTGCACGTGAAGCCAAAGCTTCCAACCTTTTTTCGTGGTGAAAGGAGCTGCTGTTCCCTTTTTTCAGCCCTGCTCTCAATGGCCGGTCCCACCTCCTGGAACACTGAATCCAACTGAAGATTCCTACCAGACAAAAGGTGCCACCACAAGAATGGTCTTGCTGACCAAGAAGTGCCCAGGCTGCCCCAACAACTGCACCTGAAGCCAAAGGATCCAGACTTTTTTTTTTTCGTGGAAAGATCTGCTGTTCCCTTTTTCAGCACCGTGCTACAATGGCCTGTCCCACCTCCTGAAAAATTTACTCCAAATGAAGATTCCTGCCTAACAAAAGGTGCCCCCACAGAAAGTTCTTGCTGCCCAAGATGTGCCCAGGTTGCACCAACTGCACCTCAAAGCCAAAGCTTCCAGACTTTTTTTCCTTAGAGATAGAGCTGCTGTTCCCTTTTTTCAGCCCTGCGCTGCAATGGCCGGTCCCACCTCCTGAAAAATTGAATCCAAATGAAGATTCCTGCCAGACAAAAGGTGCCACCACAGAAAGCTCTTGCTACCCCAGAAGTGCCCAGGCTGCCCCAACAACTGCACCTCAAAGCCAAAGCTTCCAGCCTTTTTTTCCTGGTGGAAAGAGCTGCTATTCCCTTTTTCAGCCCTGCGCTGCAATGGCCTGTCCTAACTTTTGAAAAATTAAATCCCACAGAAGATTCCTGCCAGACAAAAGGTGCCACCACAGAAAACGCTTCCTTCCCAAGAAGTGCCCATGCTTCACCAACTACACCTGAAGCCAAAGCTTCCAGCCTTTTTCTCCTGATGGAAAGAGCTGCTGTTCCCTTTTTTCAGCCCTGCACTGCAAAGGCCGGTCCCACCTCCTGGAACATTGAATCCAAATGAAGATTCCTGCCAGACAAAAGGTACCACAACAGAAAGTTCTTCCTGCCCAAGAAGTTCCCAGGCTGCCCCACCAACTGCACCTCAAAGCCAAAGCTTCCAGACTTTTTTTCCTTAGGGAAAGAGTTGCTGTTCCCTTTTTTCTGCCGTGCGCTGCAATGGCCGGTCCCACCTCCTGGAACATTGAATCCAAATGAAGATTCCTACAAGACATAGGGTGCCACCTCCGAAAGTTCTTGCTGCCCCAGAATTGCCTAAACTGCCCCAACAACTGCACCTGAAGCCAAAGCTTCCTGACTTTTTTTCCTTAGGGAAAGAGCTGCTGTTCCCTTTTTTCAGGCCTGCGCTGTAATGGCCGGTCCCACCTCCTGGAAAATTTCCTCTAAATGAAGATTCCTGCCAGACAAAAGGTGCCACCACAGAAAGCTCTTTGCTGCCCAGGCTGCCCCAACAACTGCACCTCAAAGCCAAAGCTTCCTGACTTTTTTTCCTTAGGGAAAGAACTGCTGTTCCCTTTTTTCAGGCCTGCGCTGCAATGGCCGGTCCCACCTCCTGGAAAATTTCCTCTAAATGAAGATTCCTGCCAGACAAAAGATGCCACAACAGAAAGGTCTTGCTGCCCAAGAAGTGCCCAGGCTGCCCCACCAATTACACCTGAAGCCAAAGCTTCCAGTTTTTTTTTTCCTTAGGGAAAGAGCTGCTGTTCTTTTTTTCAGCCCTGCTCTGCAATGACTGGTCCCACCTCCTGGAAAATGGAATTTAAATGAAGATTCCTGCCAGACAAAAGGTGCCACCACAGAAAGTTCTTCCTGGCCAAGAAGTGCCCAGGATGGCCCAATAACTGCACCTGAAGCCAAAGCTTCCAGCCTTTTTTTCCTGGTTGAAAGAGCTGCTGTTCCCTTTTTTCACCCCTGCGCTGCAATGGCCCGTCCCACCTCTTGAAAAATTGAATCCAAATGAAGATTCCTGCCCGACAAATGGTGCCACCACAGAAAGTTCTTGCTGCCCAAGAAGTTCCCAGGCTGCCCAACCAACCACACCTGAAAGCAAAGCTTCCAGACTTTTTTTCCTGGTGGAAGGAGCTGCTGTTCCCTTTTTTCAGCCCTGCGCTGCAATGGCCTGTCCCACCTCCTGGAAAATTGAATCCAGCTGAAGATTCCTACCAGACAAAAGGTGCCACCAACAGAAAGGTCTTTTTTCTGCCCTCGAAGTACCCAGGGTGCCCCAACAACTGCACCTCAGAGCCAAAATTTCCAGACTTTTTTTCCTTAGGAAAAGAGCTGCTGTTCCATTTTTTCTCCCCTGCGCTGCAATGGCCGGTCGCACCTCCTGAAAAATTCAATCCAGCTGAAGATTGCTGCCAGACAAAAGGTACCACCACAGAAAGTTCTTGCTGCCTCACAAGTGCCCAGGCTGCCCCAAACAACTGCACCTGAAGCCAAAGCTTCCAACCTTTTTTCGTGGTGAAAAGAGCTGCTGTTCCCTTTTTTCAGCCCTGCTCTCAATGGCCGGTCCCACCACCTGGAACACTGAATCCAACTGAAGATTCCTACCAGACAAAAGGTGCCACCACAAGAAAGGTCTTGCTGCCCCAGAAGTGCCCAGGCTGCCCCAACAACTGTACCTGAAGCCAAAGGATCCAGACTTTTTTTTTTTTCGTGGAAAGATCTGCTGTTCCCTTTTTCAGCACCGCGCTACAATGGCTTGTCCCACCTCCTGAAAAATTTACTCCAAATGAAGATTCCTGCCTAACAAAAGGTGCCCCCACAGAAAGTTCTTGCTGCCCAAGATGTGCCCAGGCTGCACCAACTGCACCTCAAAGCCAAAGCTTCCAGACTTTTTTTCCTTAGAGATAGAGCTGCTGTTCCCTTTTTTTCAGCCCTGCGCTGCAATGGCCTGTCCCACCTCCTGAAAAATTCAATGCAAATGAAGAGTCCTGCCAGACAAAAGGTGCCACCACAGAAAGCTCTTGCTGCCCCAGAAGTGCCCAGGCTGCCCCAACAACTGCACCTCAAAGCCAAAGCTTCCAGCCTCTTTTTCCTGGTGGAAAGAGCTGCTATTCCCTTTTTCAGCCCTGCGCTGCAATGGCCTGTCCTACCTTTTGAAAAATTAAATCCCACAGAAGATTCCTGCCAGACAAAAGGTGGCACCACAGAAAACGCTTCCTTCCCAAGAAGTGCCCATGCTGGACCAACTACACCTGAAGCCAAAGCTTCCAGCCTTTTTCTCCTGATGGAAAGAGCTGCTGTTCCCTTTTTTCAGCCCTGCGCTGCAATGGCCGGTCCCACCTCCTGGAAACTGAATCCAAATGAAGATTCCTGCCAGACAAAAGGTACCACCACAGAAAGTTCTTCCTGCCCAAGAAGTTCCCAGGCTGCCCCAACAACTGCACCTCAAAGCCAAAGCTTCCAGACTTTTTTTCCTGGTGGAAAGAGCTGCTGTTCCCTTTTTTCTGCCATGCGCTGCAATGGCCGGTCCCACCTCCTGGAACATTGAATCCAAATGAAGATTCCTACAAGACAAAGGGTGCCACCACCGAAAGTTCTTGCTGCCCCAGAATTGCCTAAACTGCCCCAACAACTGCACCTGAAGCCAAAGGATCCCGACTTTTTTATTCCTTAGGGAAAGAGCTGCTGTTCCCTTTTCTCAGGCCTGAGCTACAATGGCCTGTCACAACTCCTTAAAAATTTTCTCTAAATGAAGATTCCTGCCAGACAAAAGGTGCCACCACAGAAAGGTCTTTGCTGCCCAAGAAGTACCCAGGCTGCCCCAACAACTGCACCTCAAAGCCAAAGCTTCCTGACTTTTTTTCCTTAGGGAAAGAGCTGCTGTTCCCTTTTTTCAGGCCTGCGCTGCAATGGCCGGTCCCACCTCCTGGAAAATTTCCTCTAAATGAAGATTCCTGCCAGACAAAAGGTGCCACCACAGAAAGGTCTTGCTGCCCAAGAAGTGCCCAGGCTGCCCCACCAATTACACCTGAAGCCAAAGCTTCCAGTTTTTTTTTTCCTTAGGGAAAGAGCTGCTGTTCTCTTTTTCAGCCCTGCTCTGCAATGACTGGTCCCACCTCCTGGAAAATGGAATTTAAATGAAGATTCCTGCCAGACAAAAGGTGCCACCACAGAAAGTTCTTCCTGGCCAAGAAGTGCCCAGGATGGCCCAATAACTGCACCTGAAGCCAAAGCTTCCAGACTTTTTTTCCTGGTGGAAAGAGCTGCTGTTCCCTTTTTTCACCCCTGCGCTGCAATGGCCCGTCCCACCTCTTGAAAAATTGAATCCAAATGAAGATTCCTGCCAGACAAATGGTGCCACCACAGAAAGTTCTTGCTGCCCAAGAAGTTCCCAGGCTGCCCAACAACCACACCTGAAAGCAAAGCTTCCAGACTTTTTTTCCTGGTGGAAGGAGCTGCTGTTCCCTTTTTTCAGCCCTGCGCTGCAATGGCCTGTCCCACCTCCTGGAAAATTGAATCCAGCTGAAGATTCCTACCAGACAAAATGTGCCACCAACAGAAAGGTCTTTTTTCTGCCCTTGAAGTACCCAGGGTGCACCAAGAACTGCACCTCAGAGCCAAAATTTCCAGACTTTTTTTCCTTAGGAAAAGAGCTGCTGTTCCCTTTTTTCAGCCCTGCGCTGCAATGGCCTGTCCCACCTCCTGAAAAATTCAATGCAAATGAAGATTCCTGCCAGACAAAAGGTGCCACCACAGAAAGCTCTTGCTGCCCCAGAAGTGCCCAGGCTGCCCCAACAACTGCACCTCAAAGCCAAAGCTTCCAGCCTTTTTTTCCTTAGGGAAAGAGCTGCTGTTCCCTTTTTTCTGCCATGCGCTGCAATGGCCGGTCCCACCTCCTGGAACATTGAATCCAAATGAAGCTTCCTACAAGACAAAGGGTGCCACCACCGAAAGTTCTTGCTGCCCCAGAATTGCCTAAACTGCCCCAACAACTGCACCTGAAGCCAAAGGATCCCGACTTTTTTATTCCTTAGGGAAAGAGCTGCTGTTCCCGTTTCTCAGGCCTGAGCTACAATGGCCTGTCACAACTCCTTAAAAATTTTCTCTAAATGAAGATTCCTGCCAGACAAAAGGTGCCACCACAGAAAGCTCTTTGCTGCCCAGGCTGCCCCAACAACTGCACCTCAAAGCCAAAGCTTCCTGACTTTTTTTCCTTAGGGAAAGAACTGCTGTTCCCTTTTTTCAGGCCTGCGCTGCAATGGCCGGTCCCACCTCCTGGAAAATTTCCTCTAAATGAAGATTCCTGCCAGACAAAAGATGCCACAACAGAAAGGTCTTGCTGCCCAAGAAGTGCCCAGGCTGCCCCACCAATTACACCTGAAGCCAAAGCTTCCAGTTTTTTTTTTCCTTAGGGAAAGAGCTGCTGTTCTCTTTTTCAGCCCTGCTCTGCAATGACTGGTCCCACCTCCCGGAAAATGGAATTTAAATGAAGATTCCTGCCAGACAAAAGGTGCCACCACAGAAAGTTCTTCCTGGCCAAGAAGTGCCCAGGATGGCCCAATAACTGCACCTGAAGCCAAAGCTTCCAGCCTTTTTTTCCTGATGGAAGGAGCTGCTGTTCCCTTTTTTCACCCCTGCGCTGCAATGGCCCTTCCCACCTCTTGAAAAATTGAATCCAAATGAAGATTCCTGCCAGACAAATGGTGCCACCACAGAAAGTTCTTGCTGCCCAAGAAGTTCCCAGGCTGCCCAACCAACCACACCTGAAGCCAAAGCTTCCAGACTTTTTTTCCTGGTGGAAAGTGCTGCTGTTCCCTTTTTTCAGGCCTGTGATTCAATGGCCTGTCCCACCTTTTGAAGAATTAAATCCAACAGAAGATTCCTGCCAGACAAAAGGTGCCACCACAGAAAATTCTTCCTTCCCAAGAAGTTCCCAGGCTGCCCCAACAACTGTACCTGAAGCCAGAGGATCCAGACTTTTGTCCTTAGGGAAAGAGCTGCTGTTCCATTTTTCAGCCCTGCGCTGCAATGGCCGGTCCCACCTCCTGAAAAATTGAATCCAAATAAAGATTCCTGTCAGACAAAAGGTGCCACCACAGAAAACTCTTCCTGTCCAAGAAGTGTTAAGGCTGCCCCAACAACTGCACCTCAAAGCCAAAGCTTCCAGACTTTTTTTCCTGGTGGAAAGAGCTGCTGTTCCCTTTTTTCAGCCCTGCGCTGCAATGGCTGGTCCCACCTCCTGAAAAATTGAATCCAAATGAAGATTTCTGCCAAACAAAAGGTGCCACCACAGAAAACTCTTCCTGCCCAAGAAGTTCCCAGGCTGCCCCAAACAACTGCACCTGAAGCCAAAGCTTCCAGACTTTTTTTCCTTAAGGAAAGAACTGATGTTCCCTTTTTTCTGCTTTGTGCTGCAAGGGGCGGTCTCACCTTTTAAAAGATTGAATCGAAATGTAGATTCCTGCTCGACAAAAGGTGCCACCACAGAAGGTTCTTGCTGCCCAAGAAGTGCCCAGGCTGCCCCACCAACTGCACCTGAAGCTAAAGCTTCCAGACTTTTTTTCCTGGTGGAAGGAGCTGCTGTTCCCTTTTTTCAGCCCTGCGCTGCAATGGCCTGTCCCACCTCCTGGAAAATTGAATCCAGCTGTAGATTCCTACAAGACAAAAGGTGCCACCAACAGAAAGGTCTTTTTTCTGCCCTTGAAGTACCCAGGGTGCACCAACAACTGCACCTCAGAGCCAAAATTTCCAGACTTTTTTTCCTTAGGAAAAGGGCTGCTGTTCCATTTTTTCTCCCCTGCGCTGCAATGGCCGGTCCCACCTCCTGAAAAATTCAATCCAGCTGAAGATTGCTGCCAGACAAAAGGTACCACCACAGAAAGTTCTTGCTGCCTCACAAGTGCCCAGGCTGCCCCAAGAACTGCACGTGAAGCCAAAGCTTCCAACCTATTTTCGTGGTGAAAAGAGCTGCTGTTCCCTTTTTTCAGCCCTGCGCTGCAATGGCCGGTCCCACCTCCTGAAAAATTCAATGCAAATGAAGATTCCTACCAGACAAAAGGTGCCACCACAAGAAAGCTCTTGCTGCCCCAGAAGTGCCCAGGCTGCCCCAACAACTGCACCTCAAAGCCAAAGCTTCCAGCCTTTTTTTCCTGGTGGAAAGAGCTGCTATTCCCTTTTTCAGCCCTGCGCTGCAATGGCCTGTCCTACCTTTTGAAAAATTAAATCCCACCAGATGTCCTGCCAGACAAAAGGTGCCACCACAGAAAACGCTTCCTTCCCAAGAAGTGCCCATGCTTCACCAACTACACCTGAAGCCAAAGCTTCCAGCCTTTTTCTCCTGATGGAAAGAGCTGCTGTTCCCTTTTTTCAGCCCTGCGCTGCAATGGCCGGTCCCACCTCCTGGAACATTGAATCCAAATGAAGATTCCTGCCAGACAAAAGGTATCACAACAGAAAGTTCTTCCTGCCCAAGAAGTTCCCAGGCTGCCCCAACAACTGCACCTCAAAGCCAAAGCTTCCAGACTTTTTTTCCTTAGGGAAAGAGCTGCTGTTCCCTTTTTTCTGCCATGCGCTGCAATGGCCGGTCCCACCTCCTGGAACATTGAATCCAACTGAAGATTCCTACAAGACAAAGGGTGCCACCACCGAAAGTTCTTGCTGCCCCAGAATTGCCTAAACTGCCCCAACAACTGCACCTGAAGCCAAAGGATCCCGACTTTTTTATTCCTTAGGGAAAGAGCTGCTGTTCCCTTTTTTCAGGCCTGTGCTGCAATGGCCGGTCCCACCTCCTGGAAAATTTCCTCTAAATGAAGATTCCTGCCAGACAAAAGGTGCCACCACAGAAAGGTCTTGCTGCCCAAGAAGTGCCCAGGCTGCCCCACCAATTACACCTGAAGCCAAAGCTGCCAGTTTTTTTTTTCCTTAGGGAAAGAGCTGCTGTTCTCTTTTTCAGCCCTGCTCTGCAATGACTGGTCCCACCTCCTGGAAAATGGAATTTAAATGAAGATTCCTGCCAGACAAAAGGTGCCACCACAGAAAGTTCTTCCTGGCCAAGAAGTGCCCAGGATGGCCCAATAACTGCACCTGAAGCCAAAGCTTCCAGACTTTTTTTCCTGGTGGAAAGAGCTGCTGTTCCCTTTTTTCAGCCCTGCGCTGCAATGGCCCCTTCCCACCTCTTGAAAAATTGAATCCAAATGAAGATTCCTGCCAGACAAATGGTGCCACCACAGAAAGTTCTTGCTGCCCAAGAAGTTCCCAGGCTGCCCAACCAACCACACCTGAAAGCAAAGCTTCCCGACCTTTTTTCCTGGTGGAAAGAGCTGCTGTTCCCTTTTTTCAGGCCTGTGATTCAATGGCCTGTCCCACCTTTTGAAGAATTAAATCCAACAGAAGATTCCTGCCAGACAAAAGGTGCCACCACAGAAAATTCTTCCTTCCCAAGAAGTTCCCAGGCTGCCCCAACCACTGTACCTGAAGCCAGAGGATCCAGACTTTTTTCCTGGTGGAAAGAGCTGCTGTTCCATTTTTCAGCCCTGCGCTGCAATGGCCGGTCCCACCTCCTGAAAACTTGAATCCAAATAAAGATTCCTGTCAGACAAAAGGTGCCACCACAGAAAACTCTTCCTGTCCAAGAAGCGTTTAGGCTGCCCCAACAACTGCACCTCAAAGCCAAAGCTTCCAGACTTTTTTTCCTGGTGGAAAGAGCTGCTGTTCCCTTTTTTCAGCCCTGCGCTGCAATGGCCAGTCCCACCTCCTGAAAAATTGAATCCAAATGAAGATTCCTGCCAGACAAAAGGTGCCACCACAGAAAGGTCTTCCTGCCCAAGAAGTTCCCAGGCTGCCCCAACAACTGTACCTGAAGCCAAAGGTTCCAGTCCTTTTTTCATGGTGGAAAGAGCTGCTGTTCCCTTTTTTCAGCCCTGCGCTGCAATGGCTGGTCCTACCTCCTGAAAACTTCTATCCAAATGAAGATTTCTGCCAAACAAAAGGTGCCACCACAGAAAACTCTTCCTGCCCAAGAAGTTCCCAGGCTGCCCCAAACAACTGCACCTGAAGCCAAAGCTTCCAGACTTTTTTTCCTGGTGGAAAGAACTGATGTTCCCTTTTTTCTGCCATGTGCTGCAAGGGGCGGTCTCACCTTTTAAAAGATTGAATTGAAATGTAGATTCCTGCTCGACAAAAGGTGCCACCACAGAAAGTTCTTGCTGCCCAAGAAGTGCCCAGGCTGCCCCACCAACTGCACCTGAAGCTAAAGCTTCCAGACTTCTTTTCCTGGTGGAAGGAGCTGCTGTTCCCTTTTTTCAGCCCTGCGCTGCAATGGCCTGTCCCACCTCCTGAAAAATTGAATCCAAATGAAGATTCCTGCCAGACAAAAGGTGCCACCACAGAAAGGTCTTCCTGCCCAAGAAGTTCCCAGGCTGCCCCAACAACTGTACCTGAAGCCAAAGGTTCCAGTCCTTTTTTCATGGTTGAAAGAGCTGCTGTTCCCTTTTTTCAGCCCTGCGCTGCAATGGCTGGTCCCCCCTCCTGAAAACTTCAATCCAAATGAAGATTTCTGCCAAACAAAAGGTGCCACCACAGAAAACTCTTCCTGCCCAAGAAGTTCCCAGGCTTCCCAAACAACTGCACCTGAAGCCAAAGCTTCCAGACTTTTTTTCCTTAAGGAAAGAACTGATGTTCCCTTTTTTCTGCTTTGGGCTGCAAGGGGCGGTCTCACCTTTTAAAAGATTGAATCGAAATGTAGATTCCTGCTCGACAAAAGGTGCCACCACAGAAAGTTCTTGCTGCCCAAGAAGTGCCCAGGCTGCCCCACCAACTGCACCTGAAGCTAAAGCTTCCAGACTTTTTTCCTGGTGGAAGGAGCTGCTGTTCCCTTTTTTCAGCCCTGCGCTGCAATGGCCTGTCCCGCCTCCTGGAAAATGGAATCCAGCTGAAGATTCCTACCAGACAAAAGGTGCCACCAACAGAAAGGTCTTTTTTCTGCCCTTGAAGTACCCAGGGTGCACCAACAACTGCACCTCAGAGCCAAAATTTCCAGACTTTTTTTCCTTAGGAAAAGAGCTGCTGTTCCATTTTTTCTCCCCTGCGCTTCAATGGCCGGTCCCACCTCCTGAAAAATTCAATCCAGCTGAAGATTGCTGCCAGACAAAAGGTACCACCACAGAAAGTTCTTGCTGCCTCACAAGCGCCCAGGCTGCCCCAAGAACTGCACGTGAAGCCAAAGCTTCCAACCTTTTTTCGTGGTGAAAAGAGCTGCTGTTCCCTTTTTTCAGCCCTGCTCTCAATGGCCGGTCCCACCTCCTGGAACACTGAATCCAACTGAAGATTCCTACCAGACAAAAGGTGCCACCCCAAGAAAGGTCTTGCTGACCA
>NW_024103936.1:0-12983 GCF_003945595.2 Pipra filicauda
GTAAACAGGGGAATGGATTTTTCCAAAACAGTAAATTTAAATGGCACTGTTTAAGCTTCCCCTGATGTTGTTGGGTTGGCAGTTGAAGCAGATGGTCCTGAGCGCTCCTGTAGAGACCTCACTGTTTAAATATGCCTTTGTGCCTCATTTCATCTCTTTCCAAATGGAATTTCCCTGCAGTCATTGCCGAGGGAATGACTCCGCCACAAAGGATCCTCTTTCCCCCGGAGAAGATTTGCATGGTCTGGCAGCAAAGACAGAGTGCTGGAGCAGGGCTCCGCAATGTGGGCAACACATGCTTCCTTAATGCTGTCCTGCAATGCCTGACATACACCCCGCCGCTGGCCAACTATCTGCTCTCCCGCGAGCACAGCCAGGCCTGTGAGTACTCTTAGGGACATCTCCCTGTGAATCTGTTAATCAAATCCCAAGGATTCCCAGAACCTGAAATTTGATTTAGGAGAAAAGCAGCCCTTTGTCAGCCCCAGAACTTGTGTTCTTTGTACACTCAGGAGCCACCTGTCCTGTCCAGCTGTCTTATTCTTCATGAAGGCACATCTTTCTAGCTCTGGGTCTCTATTCCTGCAAGTTAAAACCTCAGTTTAGCATTCCTCTGAAGAACATTTTCTATGCACTAAAACGTCCCGTGCTTGTTGAAACACTGGGAGGAGTGGCATATTGCACTGGAGTGGGAGTGGAAGAAGAGGAGTATTCCACCACTAGGGATATTTTGCTAACCAGAGGACCTTCTCTCCCTCCCTCCTCAGGTCGCCAACAAGGCTTCTGCATGATGTGCATCATGGAAGCGCATGTTAACAAGGTCCTGCGTTCAGTCAGTGCCATCCTGCCTTTGGCTGTTCTCAGGGCTTTCAGATGTATGTGATTTCCGGTTCTTTGACAGGTTTTCTTCCCTTCCTGTAGGAGACAACTACTAACTTCCTGTTTCTTAGTCATAGGAGAACATTTTCAGCTTGGCAGGGAGGAAGATGCCCATGACTTCTTATGCTGTACTGTCAATGCCATGCAGAGAGCTTGTCTGAGTGCAAGCAACGAGTAAGCACAAGCAAGTTACCTTTACAAAGTTCTGAGCCCTTTGGACTCCTTGATGTGGCCTCATCAAGGAAAACCTCCAGCCGGGGCTTGGAGGAAGTAATGCTCTGTCTTACTACTTGTTTCCAGCTTGGACATATCATCTCAATCTACTACCATTGTCCATCAGATATTTGGAGGCTTTCTGAGATCCAGAGGTATGTTTCTACAACAGCTGCTCTCCTTGGCACTGCCTGTGCCCTTCTGTCTGCCTGTGCCCAACAGCTGGCCCTGGGACTAGCAGGACAGGTACAATGAGCACAAAGCAGGACCATCGTTCAGCTCACCATTGCTCGGCATTTTGATTTTTCCTTCCAGTCATCTGCTTCAGCTGCAAAGCCATTTCTGATTCCTATGAGGCCTTCCTGGATGTCCCCTTGGATATCAAAGTAAGAGGTTTTGCAGTTGTGCTTCAAGACATGGCAAGGCTTTTCAGAGTCAACCCATTTGTCCTGAAAGCATAGACTGTGAACACCAGAGGTCTTGGTCGTGGATGGGAAGGGGAACGGATGTTGTCCTCCTGCAGAGGCCATGGCACTGGTCTCTCTGTAGGTGCTGGCTTGAAGCTGGACAAGCACCCATTATGCGCTCTGCACCCTTGACATATCCTCATCCTTCTTTCCTTTGCCCTCCTTCAACACCTGTCTGGCTTCCAGGCTGATGGGTTGGATTGTTTTCACTACTGATGACCCTACCTAATAACAGCAGTAGCTCAATGGCAGGTGAGAGAGAGAGGGAGCTCTTGATTGCCCCTGAGAACCTCTGGGACAGGGGAAATGTTCAGCACCACACTCTCTTTCTGGCTCCTTCTGGATACAGCTTGCAGATTCATGGCGGGTCTCCTCAGCATCAGCTACAGGGGTTTTCTTGTCAGCTCCTGGAAAATGTTTGGGCCAGGGCATTTACTGTAGCTCAGTGCACCGATTTCTCAATTCTCCAGGCAGCCTCATCCCTCACTGCAGCTCTGGAGGACTTTGTAACACCTGAGCACCTGGATGGTGAAAACTGCTTTCAATGTAGCAAGTAAGATGATTCCTAACAACATATTAACACTAGACTCTGTGGGAGGGGGCTACAAGTCATTGAGCAGAAGTCATCTTCTCGTGGAAGTTTACTGCACACTGATGAGACACAGTTTTGTTTGTCTGGTTTTTTGGGGGAGGGGGGTTGGGGTTTTTTCTTTGTTTGTTTGTTTGTTTGTTTTAAATATGGCAGCGAATTGCCTTAAAATAGCATAAGGATGCACGAGACAAGAAAGGTTGTCTGACTGCCTTGGTGGAAGATAGGGTGCATTTCAGCGCTGTGCTCTGTGCTTGGTTTCAAGGTGTGAGAAGAATGTTGCCGCCACTAAGAGGTTCACTGTCCACTGTGCACCCAAGGTTCTCACTGTGTGTCTGAAGAGGTTTGACTGCTTCACTGGTGGGAAGATCAGCAAGGTGTGTACACTATTGGTGTGCAGCTTTCTCTTCAAGAAGCAGATTTCCTAAAGCAGGATGCTTGTCACAAGCTGCTTGTGTTGGGTTTTTTGTGGTCCCTTCTGGGGAGTGGAAAGTTCCTGTGGGAAGACAGGCAAGCACTGTGCTCTGATAGGGCTGCTTTGACTGAGAAGGGTTTCCTGCCACCCAAACGCTTTTATGTTGCTTTATGGAAAACCAAGTGCCCATGAGCCCCCGAGATGTATTGATACACCTGGACTGGCCCCTGCACTTGGTAGGCTATTTCATGTCACAGACCAGGGTCATTTCTGAGCCCTCTTGGTCTCTCCATAGGTTGTAGAGTATCCGGAGTACTTGGATCTTCGCCCATACATGTCTCAGGCAGATGGAGAACCACTCCTCTACTCCTTATATGCTGTCCTGGTGCACAGTGGTGCCAGCTGTCATGGAGGACACTATTTCTGCTACACAAAGGTAAAAGAGCAACTTCCTTCCCGATGGGGAAAAATGTGTGCTGGGGAAGATAAACTTTCCTGTCAGTGTTACTGACAGCCAAAGTTTTGGGGCAGAGGGCCTCCTTAGTGGCTGGACTGCATTTGTTTTGACATGCTCTCGGTTTGGCAGTTTCCTACCTGTGTTTTTGGAGAGAAACCATGGAGAGATCCTTGCCTTTTTTTTACAGGCCAGCAATGGATTGTGGTACCGGATGGACGATGAATCTGTGCAGCTGCGTTCCATTGACACAGTTCTCAGGCAGCAAGCCTACCTGCTGTTCTATGCCAGGTAATAACCAGGATTCAAATCTGTTCAGAATACATTTCCTTTTCCTCATTTGCACTTGTGCCTCTCACCTTCCTGAGTGTTTTTCTCATCAAATGAAATTACTACCTGCATCATTCAGTGCTGTCAAATCTGAACTACTCCGTGTCTGTCCTTTACTGGGCTTCAGGCTGCGGCCCGGATGGAATCTGCTACTTGCTTGGTCTCTGATGTTGACTCTTGTAGATAAGAGGACTTAAAGAGGACCTCCAGGAAAGATGGGGAGGCACCATTTGTCAGGGAATGTAGTGACAGGATGAAGGCTATCAGTTTTCAGCTAACAGAGGGCAGGTTTCCATTAGATATTGGGAAGGAATTCTTTGCTGTAAGGGTGCTGAGACACTGGCACAGGTCACCACAGCATCTGTGGGGGCCCCATCCCTGGAAGTGTTCAAGGCCAGGTTGGACAGGGCTTGGAGAAACCTTGGAATAGTGGAGGGTGTTCCTGCCCACCACAGCGGGGTGGAACAAGATAAAGTTAAAGGTCCCTTGCAGCCCAAACAAGTCTGTGAATTTATGAAATGGAGGCTGTGGGAGGTATAGAGATGAGGTTTTTGTTGGGACAGAGGCAAACTTGGTGGGAAGACCCTAGCTGAGTTTCCCATTAGTGTCCTTGGTTAAGTCTTCTCTCTGTCATAGAAGCCTCTCTGAGAAAATGACTGAACCCCAGAGGAGGTTGCAACAAGAGCTCTAAACTGAGATCACTCTTTTGTTTTTCTCCAGATGCTCTGATCTGAGAATTGGAGAAAGGGCTTCTTCCTCCCTGGCACCATCACATGCCCCTTCCTTCCTCAGTCAGTGTGTGGCCAGCAGCAAGCAGGCGGGCTCTGTTGGACCACAGGGTCTGACTGGTAGGACTAAGGTAACTTTGGGGTCATGGGTCAGGGCATCCGGGTTGGGTTTGTGTGTTGAATCGAAGTCTTTTTTTTGGGGTTGTTGGGCATGCTCCGTGTGATTTTCTTTGGGATTTCTTTTCTTTTTTTTGTGTTTGATTTTTTTGGTTTTTTCTTTTTTTTTTGGATTGGTTGTTTCTGGTGTTTGTTTGTTGGTGGTGTTGGATTGACTTGTTTGAAAATACGGGATTTTCTTTCTGGGATCTCAGCATTTCTCTTTTGCCCCTCACACACCGCACCTTTCTTCACAGCCACAACGCTGCTCCCTCTCCAAGCATCCCACCTGGATCCATCCCTTTGGTGCACCTCTGGCCTTTTGGTCTTAATAGCCCTCCAAAAGAGCCTTTTGGAGGCCCCAAACTGTCCTGTCCCAGAACTTGTAGGGGTTCCCCACTGCTCTGATCCTTTCAGGAGAAAAGGGCAGGAACTCTCCACAGCTCTCTTTGCAGGGCATGAAGGACACTGGCAGGGAGCGGTCCCGGAGCAGATTCCCTCTGTGGGGCAGGGATCTGCGCAGCTGCTCTGGGGACACCACAGACTATGACGACGCTTCAGAGAGAAGAACTGGTCCTCCAAGTCGTGACCGTGGTCCTAGGGATAGCACAGCTGCCAGGCCTTCCAAGAGGATCTGCCGGTGGGCTCCCGCTGCCAGGGCTGCTCAGGAGCAAACCTTGCTGAGGCAGAGGGAGCCAAGCAGATCTGTGCGGGGAACTTACAACCTTGGCAGCCGGTTTGTGCAGTACACAGACTATGACCGCTCACTGCGGAAGAGAAAGAGGGAGAGAACAAGTCCTCCACGTTGTGACCAAGTCTTAGTGAATCCTGCAGTTCCAGGGCCCTCCAAAGCCAGCTCCAAGCAGGCTCTCATGCTCCGGGCTGCTCGGGAGCAAACCCGACAGAGGCAGAGAGAGCAGAGAAGATCAACAGGGCGGGGCTATGATTGCCACAGCCAGGTTGTGCAGCACACAGACTACCGCCCTTCAGAGAAGAAGAGGAGGGTTTCCACGCCCCAGAGATTCACGTCAGACAAGCATTCCGGGCACTCTGGCAATGATGGCGTTGGATTATGGCCCTGGCTCAAGCAGAACGGAAGACTAGCACTGCGTTTATTAGCCAAGGCATCCTTGTTTTCGACACGCCTTCTCAGACCTGAGTGAATGATTTTGCTAAGAAGATGATAGTTACAATAATATAGAAATATCATTAGAAATATAGACATATATATGGAAATATAGAATATAGAGAGAGAGAAATATATATAGAAATATAGAAATATATTTAGAAATATAATATGGAAATATAGAGAGAAGTAATACTTTATAATACATTATTACATGTTATATATCTTCAGCAATAGATAGTAATGTTATATTAAATGTTATTAAAATAATAAAATAAGAAATACTAAAATACTGTAATCAGAATTATTTATTCCACGTTGTAGACAATTATAGCTACAAACATCTCAGCCTCGGCCATATCAATCAACATAACTGGTCTACTCTGGCCTCCAATCGGGAGGCCTGGAGACACACCATCTCTAACGCTGCTGTTTCCTTTGAGAACGCACGCAGAATCCCTCTCGAGGAGAAAAGACAAGGGAGAAAGAATCATGTCTTGCAGAATATACCACCTAGGGAGTCTTTCTGCTCTGCCTTTTGCAATCGGATATGTCTATCTCGCATTGGCCTCCTAAGCCACCAGCGTGCTTGTAACAAATGTGGATGGAGCCTTCTTAAATCTTCGTTCGAGAAGCCCAGCCACGATGATGTGTTTAAGACGGGTGTTCCATAATTTAGTGTTCTCACTGAAACCATGCAAATCGTGCGCCACTCGCTCACTTCCCACTCCTCCTTTCCTTCCCACTCCCCCTCCATCCGGAGGCAGGCTGGACGGGAGAATTGGAGGCACAAAAGGTAAAGATGGCAGGCTGAGATAAGAACAACTTACTGGAAACAGCAATGAAATAAGAAAACAGTACAGCAACAGAACAGTAACAGAAACAATACTAATAACCGAGTGTCCAAGGGAGGCAAATGACTCACACATGATTGCTCACCAGTTGGTGCCCAACTTTGCCACCACGCACACAACCTGGAAGAGACCCCTTCCCCCATCCTTGACAAAATGAGGAATAACCTCTATGCCCTGGCTGTGCCCCCTCCTGGATACTGCCCAAATTAACACTGCCCTGACCAGAAGCAGGACAATCACCTTCAGGATCTGCAGCACAGCTTTCGGCTCTGCACCGGAGGCACTGGATCCCTCCAGGCCAGGGAGGGGAGACATCAGAGATGAGCAGACTTTGGAAATCCCTCACCTCTCACTCCGGCCCATTTTTTCTCATTTTATGGGATGGAAGAATACATACCCAACTCCTCCCAGTGTCCTTCTCACTGGAAATCCCCTGAGCTTTGATTCCTTTGCTGACATGCTGCTTCCTCTGGGAAAATCATCTTCTAGAAAAGATAGATGACACCAGCCCAGGGGTCAGCAGCACCACATGAGAGCTTGGCAAGATGCCCTGAGGACAGCCAGACCAGGCAGAGAGAGGTGGAAGGACCACAGGGGCTCTCTGAAGCAGCCCCATTGTACAACATAGACAAGGGGGCTAAATAAACACTGGGCTGAAAGATGAGAGCATCTGAAAGGCACTCCTTGCTGCCCTATGAGCTGGTGCCGTGGGCTCTACAACTGCTGCCTGCAGTCAGCTTGGAAGCTCTGGCAGTTTTAACAGGAGGTTTGTCTGCAAACAAGATGCAGAGACGTTACGATGATGGATGCGGGTATATTCCTGACCTAGGCTCTCCAGAGGGAGATTCGCTGTCTCCTCATGGGCCATAGAGGCTTTTAGTATGGGATGAACTTCACTTGGTCTCCCCAAGCTCATGTCCAACCTGTTCCATGGCCTCTGACTGCGATCTGCTGTCCACCTAGCTTCATCCCCCCTCACAGCCCTGGGGACTCCTTGGAGATGAATGGCTGCTGTGCCAGCACCTACTGCTCCAGGAAGGGAGTGCAAGGTGAAGATGCTACACTCGCAGGTGCAAAGAAGGTTCATTTTGCCATGGGATCCCAGGAGGTCACCATGCACATCGTCAATGGGGTCTGAAAAAAGAAAACTTACAGATGTTGAGGCAGCTGAGCTCATCAAGCACATGTAGAAAAGCTCCTGATTTCAGGATGGCTGGCTCTTTTGAAATGCCCCAGGAAGGAAGATTTGGTCTCAGGCATCATCAGCCCCATTGGCCAGTCTAGACAGAACTGCCTGGACTTGAATCAGAAGTTTGTGGATAAGAGATTTAGCTTCATTGAGCTAGAAATGGGATATCTCTCTCCAGTGAGCCAGCTGCTTGCCATTCCGTTAGTCCCTGACCACAGGCAGCACTGAATCTGTGATCTCTCCCCCTCCAGTTTCTCAGAGTCCCTGGGTAACCCTGAAAGCACTGCTTCAGTATCAGCTTCTGCAAGAGGCCTTCCAAAAAGCAGCTAGGGGATTAGGTGAGGGGAAGAACCAGAAAATCGCACACATTCTTCCCTGGATTCGTGAAAGACAATAAGAAAGAAATACAAGAGCCCCAAAAGCAAGTCCACTTGATGGGAGCGGCAGGTGAGCATCTCTGGTTCAGTAGTGATACGACGCACTCAACTGCAGCTTGCAGACAAGAATCCTGAAACATTCCAGTAGCCAAGATTGCCACCTGATCCCAAGGTCCCCTGTCCTCTGCCCCACGCATTTCCACGGGACCAAAGCACTGACGGCACTGAGTCATAGTGTAGTGGTTTGGACTTTGTTTTCCCCCAGAGGCTAAAGAAAAGTGGTAGACCCCAAGGGGTGGAAACCCTTGGAAATTTTGAAGTTCTGCCCAATGGGCGCTCCTGCAAAAATGTAAACATATCACAACCAGACCGGAAGAGATGAGTTGTAGTTTGGTTGTTGTAGGAGAGGTGGCCATGTTGTAGAGCCACGAGGAAGGGGCTCTAAGCCCCTTGGGCCCTCTGGGGCCTCCCAGCCCTTGGCTGGGGGGCTGCAGGGACCCGGAACAGCATAAAGCTGGGCTAGGTGCCTGTAGTTATGCCGGGAGATGTTTTCTCCATGGACGCAGAGCAGCAGCCGACGCTGACCAGAGAAACGGTGGCAGAGAGCCAGAGATAAGGACCTGAACCAGAGGAGCAGCAGAAACAACATGCACCACCGCAGAGAAGACTCCTGGAAAGGGAGGAGAAAGAGTGCCAGCAACTGAGAGACAGAGTTTGGGGTAAGACTGTACCAGATTTCCCAAAACTCCCTTGGAGACCCTCTTGGAGAAGAGGGACATAGACTCCTATCAAGGAGAAAAGTTTTAGACATGCAGCACTGGAGAGAGAGGAGCTGAGAAGCTCAAAAGAGCATCCTGGAGCTGGACTGGGACGGCCAGATGGAATGCAGGGGGAGTTGACCTTGGCTCCTCCCTTGCACTGCTGCCACGGTGGCAGCCTGAGAGACAGGGCACAGAGGCCCTGCAAGAGATACCAGACCGTCACGAAGACCCCCCTGTGTCTCGTGATATGACCGTGGTGAAACGACCTTGTCTGGGGTTACGAAGCCCACGGAAGACCCCTTTGCCTGTGTCAAGGGGGCCGAGGGAGAGTTTGGATACCTCCCATGTGAGTGCTGGCAGAAAGCCAGCTATCAGCTGCTGCATGTGGAGAAGACAGACAGACTGCTGCCTCAGAAGATGCTGCTGCTTAAGGACTGGAAGGGATCTGTCCTTCTTTCCCTCCTGGACTTTTATTTGGAGGGGAGAAGAGATCTGATCCATTGTAAATACATATGTCATGGTAGAGATAGTTTGTGATCATGTGTATAATGTGATATGGTATTTATTTGTACAGTCATTGTAATATATTTCCCTTTCCCCACTTTGAGTCTGGTGTGTTTTGTCTGGAAAAACCTCTCTCACATTAGGTTGAGATGTGGGAGGGGGGATGGAGCTAGGGAATTGGATTTTGGGACTATCTCAAACCATGACACCCACACAAAAGAACCAACCAGCAGATCCACATTCCAAGCTGAAGACCCTCCAAAGGCTGTGGGGGGGTGTGGGTTTTTTTTAACTCTCTCCTCAGAAATGGGAGGCACTGCCTGGAGGATGCCACTTGTCCCTGCATGGTCCCAGTTGCTCCCAGTATGATCCCACTATGAGTCCAGTCACTCCCAGTATGATCCCAGTAAATTCCAGACACTTCCAGTGGATTCAATGAATCCAGTTTAATCCCAGTCATCCCCAGTATGGTTGCAGTCCCTCTCCCATACTCCCAGTATTATTGCAGTCATTCCCAGTCTGGTCCCAGTATGAGCCCAGCAGGGGCCCAGCTGCTCCCACTCTGATCCCAGTTGCCCCCAGTGTGGTTGTTCCAGGATGGATCAGGAATGGGGACCCCTCTGTGCCCCCCCCTTGTGTCACCCTGTTCTAGGGGAGCTTTGGGGGGACATCTGCACCCCAACACGGCATCCAGCGCATCCCAAAGTGTGCAGGACCCCCTTAAACCACCCCACAGCCCCCAAGAAACCTCCAAACCAACTCAGAGTCCACCCAGAACTCCACCTAACCCTTTTCTGGGGGGACTTTCATGGACTCTGGTGTTACTGGGAGCCTCCCCTGGTTGCACGTGAGGAGCTCTTGGGTGAGAGGGGGTGTTGGGAAGGGGGGGGTCGGTGAGTCAGAGGGGATAAAAGGGGTGGTGGGACCCCCAGACTGAATGGGAGAGGAGTGGGACCCCCCAAAAGTGGAGAGGGAGGGAGGCTGAGAATTGGGGGATGATGGGAAAGGGGTGGGTGAGGTCAGAAGAGGGGGAAAAAGGGGAGGGTGGGACCCCCAAACTGAGCATGAGGGAGGTGGGGATTGGGGGAATGATGTGTAAGGGGTGGGAGAGGGGGAAAAAGTGGGGGTTGAGACCCCAAACTAAACATGAGGGGGCTGGGGCTTAAGGGGACCATGGAAAAGTGGGAGAACCAGGGAGAGGGGTGGAAAAGGGGGGTGGTCTGGAGGGATGGACAGTCCCATGGGGGTCTTTGGGCACTGGAGGGTTGGGAAAGGGTGGTCCCCCTGAGCTCCCAACTTCCTCTGGGGTACTGGGGGCTGCTGGATCCAATCTCAGCCTTGCATTGTGCCAACAGTTGAAATTTAGAGCAATTCTAGAGGGGGGACTGAACCACGTTTGTCCCCCAGGCTTTAATGATGGCAAATCAGATCTATTGATAGAAAATGAATTATTTATTTTTGCAAATGATGACACAGAACAGAATTATTTAGTGAACAGTAGAAACACTAAAACTACCAGGAGTACAGGATAAGGTAGGACAGGACACTACACTAAAGCAATTGTTGAAGCAATTCTACTAAAGGTGGCAAACAAGCAATAATTCTTAATTAGAGATGGATGGAACTCCCCCAGACCAGCGCTCGTGGGGAGATCTCTGCTCTCAACCTCCAGCAGTGACCTTGGGGGGTCCCCAGCCAAGGCAGGAATCTCCACACACCCCCAAGAAGGGTTCTGTTGGAAGAACCTGCCCCTGGGAAAGGGGACTGGCCCTTTCTGGTAGAAACCCATGGACTGACAGTCCTTGGGCTCCAGGGGTTCCCTCACCATCAGGGGCTTCATTTGGGGTCAAACCAGTCTGGGGTCCAACATCTCCTGCCTTGTCCCGGCCCCCTCTCAGCTCAGCACTGACCCCTTTGCAAATGGGGCCTTGTCTTGGGGCCATTGCAGGGGGGATGTCCTGCCCCAGTGTCCCAGTGTTCCTTTAATTGCCAGAGGCCCTGCAGTGTCCCAGTGGCCCCTTGATTCCATGACCTTCTGAAACACCTCAGGCTTCCTTTGGTTCCATGCGGCCCCCCTGTCACAAAGGCCCCTGGATTCCATGAATTCCGCAGTGTCACAAGGTTCCTTTTTTTCCATAGGGCCCTGCAGTGTCCCAATTGTGCCTTGATTCCAGGAGTACCCAAATTCTCCCAGGGTTCCTTTGGTTTCAGGAGGTCCCGCAGTGTCCCAGCGGCCCCTTCATTCCAGGCAGGCCCAGGGAGACGAAGGCAAAGACGGAGCCCCGACCCCCGTCAGCATCTTGGGGGGCGGGGGGGCAGGACCCGGGAAACGGCGGCGGGTGCTGGGAAGGGACTGGGATGGACTGGGACAGACTGGGATGGACTGGGACAGACTGGGATGGACTGGGACGGACTGGGACGGCGTGGGATGGACTGGGATGGACCGGGACACTGGGATAAAACGGGACCAGGACTGGGACCCAGCAGGACCCCCCGGGAGCAGGATCTGAGCACACTGGGACCCTCCAGGACCAGAACTGGGGCAACAGGGATCATACCGGGAGCAACTGGGACCACACTGAGGGCTACTGGGAGCAACTGGAGGCCACATAGGATATAGTGGGAGTGCCTTGGAGTCACTGGGATCATACTGGGGGAAACTGGAATGTTACTGGGGCATCTGGGAGTGACTGGGAAGGACTATGAGCATGCTGAGGGCTCTACTGGGATATACTGGGAGTGTCTGCAACCATGGTGGGGGTTTACGTGGGTGAACCATACGGGGAAGGACTGTTGACTACATAATGGGGATTAGGAGCCGATGTCTGGGGTGTGCAACTTGTAAGAAGTAACTGTGAGTGCCTGGATTCTACAAGAGAAGCAAAGGGAGTGAGGTGGGAGTCGGATGGAGGACTGGAGTCATACTTGGAAGTGACGGATCTGGTGCTGGAGGGCAACGTGGTTAGCAACTTGGGACATACTGGGATCAGCGTGGTACAGTTTGGCCCATGCTGGGAGCAACTGAGACCACACTGAGGGTGACTGGGGTCATACTGGGATCATATCAAGAGTGAGTGGGATCATGCTGGAGGTGATTGGGATCGTACTGGGAGCAACTGGGAGTGCACTGGGGATGACTGGAAGTGGCTGTGAGCAACTGGGATCCTGCTGGAAGCTTCTGGGGGCAACTGGGAATGAGTGGGACCACATGGAGGAAACTGGGAGTAACTGGGAGAGACCAGGAGTGACTGGGATTGTCCTGGGACTGACTGGGCGCTGAATCCGAAAAATCGGTCCGAGAAACTGCTCAGAGACTTTTTTCTCTTTAAGCAGCCAGGTATTTGTTTATTCAACGTTGGGAGCAAGCCAGCTCGCGCTGGACAAACTTGCTCCAAGGCTTCACACAAAATCAGCATTTTTATACAATCTTCAGCTGGGATTAAATGCATATTCAAGTGATTCCAACATCTCTCTCTGCATATTAATAACAGGCGGAGTATAGGTGGAGCTCAGGCGAGGCTTGGGGCGGTGCTTCTCTTGGCCCTCAATCCTGAGGGGACTTCCACTCTTCCTCCATGGCTCTGGGGGCTTCAACTCCTCTTCCTCAGCTTGACCTTCCTTCTCTTCCATTGTTCTTGACCCTCTCCCTGAAGCTTGGAAAAAGCCCTGGCTCCCGGCCTATTCCTCCTCTTCCAATGTCTCCCTGATCCTGCTGTCTCTCTAATTTATCCCCTCTAGGCCTAGGACATGTTCCTGTACTATTCTCTGAAGCTTTGCTCCAGTCAGTAGAACAGAACGAGCACAGATGGTCTTGGATGTTGGGAGCTTGTTAGCAGGCCCAAATTTCTTCATGAACTCTTTTGGGCCTGGTCTCCTGTTTCACCAGGGACACAGCCCGGGCCTGGGTGTTCCCATTCCCATTCCATGGGTTTGCATTCCTG
>NW_024103937.1:0-7500 GCF_003945595.2 Pipra filicauda
TGGTGTCTGGTTTTCTTTCTCGCAGTTGACTCCGAGTAGTCTGACGATGGCAGGAACCTCTGAGGCAGCCCAGGTGCCCCTCCTCTGCATCAAAGCTGGATTGGCATTCCCTGCTCTCGGCAAGATAAGTGCAGGGCAAAGACCCAGAGAGGGGTTGGGAGTGGGTGCAAGTGTGTGCCTCACCTGGAGGGATTTTTGCAATTAGTCTGGTGCAGTGGGTATCCTGGGACAGGTTATTTGGACACATCAAAGGAAGGGCTTTTTTTTTATCATGGGATTCCCGTGTGCAGGGCAGAGCAGTTCCAGTCTGTGTCATGTCCTTTGTCTGCTCGGTGTTCTGTGTCACGTGGTGTGTGTGGTCACAGGTGTGGGGTGTGTCACTTGGGGTCAGCCTGGACCTGCTCTGCCCTGCTCCGTGGATCAGTGGGTAGATGGAATGTGGCTCCGAGTCTCAGGTCAGCATGTCAGTTCCCTTAGACAGTGGAGCCGATGGCTGTCCAGTCTGTGAGCAGGATGGTCTTGCGCTGCCCTGCTGGGGTGTATGGAGTCCTGGCTGGGTAGAGTAGGAACCAGTGTCTAGGGTTTAGAGGTTTTTGGCTTTCGTTGTGAGCAATCCCTGAATGTTTGAGAGCTGAGTGTTTGAGCATTTGCCCATTTCATTTGTAGGGCCTGGGTGCTGCTGAGTAGGGGGATCACTGGGGTTTGAGCCCCATGCTACACAACTGACGTATTGATTATGGTTTTCTTGCTCACAGCTGACTCCTAGTTGTCTGACGATGGCAGGAACCTCTGAACAAGCCTTGGTGCTCCTCCTGTGCATCAAAGATGGATTGGCATCCCTTGCTTTTGGCAAGATAAGTACAGGGCAAAGACCCAGAGAGGGGTTGGGAGGGGTTGCAAGTGTGTGCCTGGCCTGGAGGGATTTTTGCAATTAGTCTGGTGCAGGGGGTATCCTGTGACAGGTTATTTGGACGCATCAAAGGAAGGGCTTACTTTTTATCATTGGATTCACGTGTGCAGGGCAAAGCAGTTCCAGTCTCTGTCATGTCCTTTGTCTCGTCCATGTGTTGCGTCCTTCGTCTCTTAATTGTTTCACATGGTGTGTGTGGTCACAGGTGTGGGGTGTGTCACTTGGGGTCAGCCTGGACCTGCTCTGCCCTGCTCCGTGGATCAGTGGGTAGATAGAATATTGCTCCGAGTCTGACATCAACATCAGTTCCCTTAGACAGTGGAGCCGATGGCTGTCCAGTCTGTGAGCAGGATGGTCTTGTGATGCCCTGCTTGGGTGTCTAGAGTCCTGACTGGGTAGAGTAGGAACCAGTGTCTAGGGTTTAGAGGTTTTTAGCTTTCGTTGTGAGCAATCCCTGAATGTTTGAGAGCTGAGTGTTTGAGCATTTGCCCATTTCATTTGCAGGGGCGGTGTTGGGAGCAGCTGAAGAGAGAGGAGCCTTGTAGGTGAGTTGGGGAGGCAGCAGGAGGAGCGGGGATCCCCTGCAGCTTTAGAGATGCCTTCTAAGTTTGTGTCTCACTCACCCAGTGAGTAGAGGGATCGTGGGGGCTGGGGCCTCGTGCCACACTCCTCAGATCTGGTGTCTGGTTTTCTTTCTCACCGCTGACTCCGAGTAGTGTGACGATGGCAGGAACCTCTGAGGCAGCCCTGGTGCCCCTCCTGTGCATCCAAGATGGATTGGCATCCCCTGCTCTCGGCAAGATAAGTGCAGGGCAAAGGCCCAGAGAGGGGTTGGGAGTGGGTGCAAGTGTGTGCCTCACCTGGAGGGATTTTTGCAATTAGTCTGGTGCAGTGGGTATCCTGGGACAGGTTATTTGGACACATCAAAGGAAGGGCTTTTTTTTTATCATGGGATTCCCGTGTGCAGGGCAGAGCAGTTCCAGTCTGTGTCATGTCCTTTGTCTGCTCCGTGTTCGGTGTCACGTGGTGTGTGTGGTCACAGGTGTGGGGTGTGTCACTTGGGGTCAGCCTGGACCTGCTCTGCCCTGCTCCGTGGATCAGTGGGTAGATGGAATGTGGCTCCGAGTCTCAGGTCAGCATGTCAGTTCCCTTAGACAGTGGAGCCGATGGCTGTCCAGTCTGTGAGCAGGATGGTCTTGCGCTGCCCTGCTGGGGTGTATGGAGTCCTGGCTGGGTAGAGTAGGAACCAGCGTCTAGGGTTTAGAGGTTTTTAGCTTTCCTTGTGAGCAATCCCTGAATGTTTGAGAGCTGAGTGTTTGAGCATTTGCCCATTTCTTTTGCAGGGGGGGTGTTGGGAGCAGCTGAAGAGAGAGGAGCCTTGTAGGTGAGTTGGGGAGGCAGCAGGAGGAGCGGGGATCCCCTGCAGCTTTAGAGATGCCTTCTAAGTTTGTGTCTCACTCACCCAGGTATCCCGGAACGTGACATCCACAGTGTCCGATTGCGGTCAGGGCCTGGGTGCTTGGTGAGTAGAGGGATCACTGGGGTTTGAGCCCCATGCCACACAACTCAGGTATTGCTTGTGGTTTTCTTTCTTGCAGTTGACTCTGAGTAGTCTGATGATGGCAGGAACCTCTGAGGCAGCCCTGGTGCTCCTCCTCTGCATCAAAGCTGGATTGTCATCCCCGGCTCTCGGCAAGATAAGTTCAGGGCAAAGGCCCAGAGAGGGGTTGGGAGTGGGTGCAAGTGTGTGCCTCACCTGGAGGGATTTTTGCAATGAGTCCGGTGCAGGGGGTATCCTGGAACAGGATATTTGGAGACATCAAAGGAAGGGCTTACTTTTTATCATTGGATTCCCGTGTGCAGGGCAGAGCAGTTCTGGTGTGTGTCACATCCTTTGTCTCGTGCGTGTTTGGTGTCACGTGGTGTGTGTGGTCACGGGTGTGGGGTGTGTCACTTGGGGTCAGCCTGGACCTGCTCTGCCCTGCTCCGTGGATCAGTGGGTAGATAGAATATTGCTCAGAGTCTGACATCAACGTCAGTTCCCTTAGACAGTGGAGCCGATGGCTGTCCAGTCTGTGGGCAGGATGGTCTTGCGATGCCCTGCTTGGGTGTCTAGAGTCCCGGCTAGGTAGAGTAGCAGAGAGTGTGTAGGGTTTGGAGGTTTTTGGCTTTTGTTGTGGGCAATCCCTGAATGTTTGAGAGCTGAGTGTTTGAGCATTTGCCCATTTCATTTGCAGGGGCGGTGTTGGGAGCAGCTGAAGAGAGAGGAGCCTTGTAGGTGAGTTGGGGAGGCAGCAGGAGGAGCGGGGATCCACTGCAGCTTTAGAGATGCCCTCTAATTTTGACTCTCTCTCTCTCTCTCTCTCTCAGGTATCCCAGAAGATGACAGCACGTTGTCCAAGTCTGGTCAGAGTCAGCGACCCAAGGACCTGCCTGGTGACAGTGAGTAGAGGGATCGTGGGGGCTGGGGCCTCTTGCCACACTCCTCAGATCTGGTGTCTGGTTTTCTTTCTCACAGCTGACTCCGAGTAGTGTGACGATGGCAGGAACCTCTGAGGCAGCCCTGGTGCCCCTCCTGTGCATCCAAGATGGATTGGCATCCCCTGCTCTCGGCAAGATAAGTGCAGGGCAAAGACCCAGAGAGGGGTTGGGAGTGGGTGCAAGTGGGTGCCTCACCTGGATGGATTTTTGTGGCAATTATCGTGCAGTGGGTATCCTGGGACAAGTTTAGGGTGGACACATCAAGGAAGGAAGGGCTTTTTTTTTATCGGGGATTCCCTGTGCAGGCAGAGCTTCCAGTCGTGTCATGGTCCGGTGTCTGCTTCCGTGTTCTGTTTCACATGGTGTGTGTGGTCACAGGTGTGGGGTGTGTCACTTGGGGTCAGCCTGGACCTGCTCTGCCCTGCTCCGTGGATCAGTGGGTAGATAGAATATTGCTCAGAGTCTGACATCAACGTCAGTTCCCTTAGACAGTGGAGCCGATGGCTGTCCAGTCTGTGAGCAGGATGGTCTTGCGCTGCCCTGCTGGGGTGTATGGAGTCCTGGCTGGGTAGAGTAGGAACCAGTGTCTAGGGTTTAGAGGTTTTTGGCTTTCGTTGTGAGCAATCCCTGAATGTTTGAGAGCTGAGTGTTTGAGCATTTGCCCATTTCATTTGTAGGGCCTGGGTGCTGCTGAGTAGGGGGATCACTGGGGTTTGAGCCCCATGCTACACAACTGACATATTGATTATGGTTTTCTTTCTCACAGCTGACTCCTAGTTGTCTGACGATGGCAGGAACCTCTGAACAAGCCTTGGTGCTCCTCCTGTGCATCAAAGATGGATTGGCATCCCTTGCTTTTGGCAAGATAAGTGCAGGGCAAAGACCCAGAGAGGGGTTGGGAGGGGTTGCAAGTGTGTGCCTGGCCTGGAGGGAGTTTTGCAATTAGTCCGGTGCACGGGGTATCCTGTGACAGGTTATTTGGACGCCTCAAAGGAAGGGCTTACTTTTTATCATTGGATTCCTGTGTGCAGGGCAAAGCAGTTCCAGTCTCTGTCATGTCCTTTGTCTCGTCCATGTTTTGTGTCCTTCGTCTCTTAATTGTGTCACATGGTGTGTGTGGTCACAGGTGTGGGGTGTGTCACTTGGGGTCAGCCTGGACCTGCTCTGCCCTGCTCCGTGGATCAGTGGGTAGATGGAATATGGCTCAGAGTCTGACATCAACGTCAGTTCCCTTAGACAGTGGAGCCGATGGCTGTCCAGTCTGTGAGCAGGATGGTCTTGTGATGCCCTGCTTGGGTGTATAGAGTCCTGACTGGGTAGAGTAGGAACCAGTGTCTAGGGTTTAGAGGTTTTTAGCTTTCCTTGTGAGCAATCCCTGAATGTTTGAGAGCTGAGTGTTTGAGCATTTGCCCATTTCATTTGCAGGGGCGGTGTTGGGAGCAGCTGAAGAGAGAAGGGCCTTGTAGGTGAGTTGGGGAGGCAGCAGGAGGAGCGGGGATCCCCTGCAGCTTTAGAGATGCCTTCTAAGTTTGTGTCTCACTCACTTAGGTATCCTGGAACGTGACATCCACAGTGTCCGATTGCGGTCAGGGCCTGGGTGCTGGTGAGTAGAGGGATCACTGGGGTTTGAGCCCCATGCCACACAACTCAGGTATTGCTTGTGGTTTTCTTTCTTGCAGTTGACTCTGAGTAGTCTGATGATGGCAGGAACCTCTGAGGCAGCCCAGGTGCCCCTCCTCTACATCAAGGCTGGATTGGCATCCCCGGCTCTCGGCAAGATAAGTTCAGGGCAAAGGCCCAGAGAGGGGTTGGGAGTGGGTGCAAGTGTGTGCCTCACCTGGAGGGATTTTTGCAATTAGTCCGGTGCAGGGGGTATCCTGGGACAGGTTATTTGGACGCATCAAAGGAAGGGCTTACTTTTTATCATTGGATTCCCGTGTGCAGGGCAGAGCAGTTCTGGTGTGTGTCACATCCTTTGTCTCGTGCGTGTTTGGTGTCATGTGGTGTGTGTGGTCACAGGTGTGGGGTGTGTCACTTGGGGTCAGCCTGGAACTGCTCTGCCCTGCTCCGTGGATCAGTGGGTAGATAGAATATTGCTCAGAGTCTCCCATTACCATGTCAGTTCCCTTAGACAGTGGAGCCGATGGCTGTCCAGTCTGTGAGCAGGATGGTCTTGCGATGCCCTGCTTGGGTGTCTAGAGTCCCGGCTAGGTAGAGTAGCAGAGAGTGTGTAGGGTTTGGAGGTTTTTGGCTTTTGTTGTGAGCAATCCCTGAATGTTTGAGAGCTGAGTGTTTGAGCATTTGCCCATTTCATTTGCAGGGGCGGTGTTGGGAGCAGCTGAAGAGAGAGGAGCCTTGTAGGTGAGTTGGGGAGGCAGCAGGAGGAGCGGGGATCCCCTGCAGCTTTAGAGATGCCCTCTAATTTTGTCTCTCTCTCTCTCTCTCTCTCAGGTATCCCAGAAGATGACCGCACGTTGTCCAAGTCTGGTCAGAGTCAGTGACCCAAGGACCTGCCTGGGTGACAGTGAGTAGAGGGATCGTGGGGGCTGGGGCCTCGTGCCACACTACTCAGATCTGATGTCTGGTTTTCTTTCTCACAGCTGACTCCGAGTAGTGTGACGATGGCAGGAACCTCTGAGGCAGCCCAGGTGCCCCTCCTGTGCATCCAAGATGGATTGGCATTCCCTGCTCTCGGCAAGATAAGTGCAGGGCAAAGACCCAGAGAGGGGTTGGGAGTGGGTGCAAGTGTGTGCCTCACCTGGAGGGATTTTTGCAATTAGTCCGGTGCAGTGGGTATCCTGGGACAGGTTATTTGGACACATCAAAGGAAGGGCTTTTTTTTTATCATGGGATTCCCGTGTGCAGGGCAGAGCAGTTCCAGTCTGTGTCATGTCCTTTGTCTGCTCCGTGTTCTGTGTCACGTGGTGTGTGTGGTCACAGGTGTGGGGTGTGTCACTGGGGGTCAGCCTGGACCTGCTCTGCCCTGCTCCGTGGATCAGTGGGTAGATGGAATGTGGCTCCGAGTCTCAGGTCAGCATGTCAGTTCCCTTAGACAGTGGAGCCGATGGCTGTCCAGTGTGTGAGCAGGATGGTCTTGCGCTGCCCTGCTGGGGTGTATGGAGTCCTGGCTGGGTAGAGTAGGAACCAGTGTCTAGGGTTTAGAGGTTTTTGGCTTTCGTTGTGAGCAATCCCTGAATGTTTGAGAGCTGAGTGTTTGAGCATTTGCCCATTTCATTTGCAGGGGCGGTGTTGGGAGCAGCTGAAGAGAGAAGGGCCTTGTAGGTGATTTGGGGAGGCAGCAGGAGGAGCGGGGATCCCCTGCAGCTTTAGAGATGCCTTCTAAGTTTGTGTCTCAGTCACTCAGGTATCCTGAACGTGACATGCACAGTGTCCGACTCCGGTCAGGGCCTGGGTGCTGGTGAGTAGAGGGATCACTGGTGTTTGAGCCCCATGCCACACAACTCAGGTATTGCTTGTGGTTTTCTTTCTCGTTATTGAGTTGGTGTAACCCCGTGACCGCAGGAACCACCTCACGATGGGGCAACTGACCCAGATTGGTCGTCTTGTGCTGTCCTCTTCTGCAATCTCGAAGATTTAAAGGGATGAGCAACGAGGCACTGAACTTTAGTGATGGCAGGTGCCATCCGGGTATCTTTTGGGAGCATCCGGGCATTGGAGGTGAGTCGGGGAGGCAGCATGAGAAGTGGGGATGCACTGCAGCTTTAGAAATGCCCTGTAATTTTGTCTTACTTTTATTTCTCTTAGTCTGTTTTCCTGATTTTAATTCTCTCAGTCTCATCTTTTGCTTTTATTTCTCTTAGGCTCTTCTCCTGCTATTAATTCTCGTAGTTTCTTGTCCTGATTTTAATTCTCTTGGGCTCTTCTCCTGATTTTATTTCTCTCAGGCTCTTTTCCTGATTTTAATACTCTTAAACTCTTCTCCTGATTTCAATTTTTTTAGACTCTTCTCCTGATTTTAATTTTCTTAGACTCTTCTCCTGATTTTAATTTTCTTAGACTCTTCTCCTGATTTTAATTTTTTTAGACTCTTCTCCTGATTTTAATTTTTTTAGACTCTTCTCCTGATTTTAATTTTCTTAGACTCTTCT
>NW_024103938.1:0-12908 GCF_003945595.2 Pipra filicauda
TTTTTTTAGGCTCCTCTCTTGATTTTAATTTTTTTAGTCCCTTTTCCTGATTTTAGTTTTTTTAGTCTCCTCTCCTGATTTTAATTTTTTTTAGTCTCCTATCCTGATTTTAATTTTTTTAGGCTCGTTTCCTGAGTTTAATTTTTTTAGGCTCTTTTCCTGAGTTTAATTTTTTTAGGCTTGTTTCCTGAGTTTAATTTTTTTAGGTTCTTTTCCTGATTTTAATTTTTTTAGGTTTGTTTTTTGATTTTAATTTTTTTAGGCTCTTTTCCTGATTTGCAATTTTTTAGGCTCCTTTCCTGATTTTAGTTTTTTAAGGCTCCTCTCCCGATTTTAGTTTTTTTTAGTCTCCTCTCCTGATTTTAGTTTTTTTAGACTCTTTTCCTGATTTTAATTTTTTCAGGCCCCTCTCCTGATTTTAATTTTTTTAGGCTCCTCTCCTGATTGTAATTTTTTTAGGCTCCTCTCCTGGTTTTAATTTTTTTTAGGTTCCTCTTCTGGTTTTAATTTTTTTTAGGCTCCTCTCCTGATTTTAATTTTTTTAGGCTCCTCTCCTGATTTTCATTTTTTTAGTCTTTTCTCTTGATTTTTATTGTCTTAGTCTCCTCTCCTGATTTATTTTTTTTAGACTCTTTTCCTGATTGTAATTTTTTTAGACTCTTTTCCTGATTTTAATTTTTTTAGACTCTTTTCCTGATTTTAATTTATTTAGGCTCCTCTCCTGATTTTCAGTTTTTTAGGCTCCTTTCCTGATTTTAATTTTTTTAGGCTCCTTTCCTGATTTTAATTTTTTTAGACTCCTCTCCTGATTTTAATTTTTTTAGGCTCCTCTCCTAATTTTAATTTTTTTATGCTCCTCTCTTGATTTTAATTTTTTTAGTCCCTTTTCCTGATTTTAGTTTTTTTAGGCTCTTCTCCTGATTTTAATTTTTTTTAGTCTCCTATCCTGATTTTAATTTTTTTAGGCTCGTTTCCTGATTTTAATTTCTTTAGGCTCTTTTCCTGATTTTAATTTTTTTAGGCTCTTTCCCTGATTTTAATTTTTTTAGCCTCCTCTCTTGATTTTAATTTTTTTAGGCTCGTTTCCTGATTTTCATTTTTTTAGACTCCTCTCCTGATTTTAATTTTTTTAGGCTCCTCTCCTAATTTTAATTTTTTTATGCTCCTCTCTTGATTTTAATTTTTTTAGTCCCTTTTCCTGATTTTAATTTTTTTAGTCTCCTCTCCTGATTTTAATTTTTTTAGACTCCACTCCTGATTTTCAGCTTTTTAGACTCCTCTCCTCATTTTTATTCTCTTAGTCGCCTCTCCTGATTTTTATTTTTGTGAGCCGTCTTCCTGATTTTAGTTTTTTTAGGCTCTTCTCCTGATTTTAATTTTCCTAGGGTGTTCTTCTAATTTGGATTTTTTAAGGCTCTTCTCTGGATTTTTACACTTTGTCTGCTCTCCTGATTTTAATTCTCTTTGTCTCCTCTCCTGATTTTAATTTTTTTAGGCTCCTCTCCTGATTTTAATTTTTTTAGGCTCCTCTCTTGATTTTAGTTTTTTTAGGCTCCTCTCTTGATTTTAATTTTTTTTAGGCTCCTCTCCTGATTTTAATTTTTTAGACTCCTCTCCTGATTTTAATTTTTTTAGGCTCCTCTCCTGATTTTAATTTTTTTAGACTCCTCTCCTGATTTTAATTTATTTAGGCTCCTCTCCTAATTTTAATTTTTTTAGTCCCTTTTCCTGATTTTAGTTTTTTTAGGCTCCTCTCCTGATTTTAATTTTTTTAGGCTTGTTTCCTGAGTTTAATTTTTTTAGGCTCTTTTCCTGATTTTAATTTTTTTAGGTTTGTTTTTTGATTTTAATTTTTTTAGGCTCCTCTCCTGATTTTCATTTTTTTAGGCTCCTCTCCTGATTTTCATTTTTTTAGGCTCCTCTCCTGATTTTAATTTTTTTAGGCTCTTTTCCTGATTTTAATTTATTTAGGCTCTTTTCCTGATTTTAATGTTTTTAGGCCCCTTTCCTGATTACAATTTTTTTTACGCTTCTCTCCTGATTTAAAATCAGGAGAAGAGCGTAAAAAAATTAAATATTTTTTAAGCTCCTCTCCTGATTTTTATTTTTTTTAGCCCTCTTCTTGATTTCTGTTTTTTTAGGGTCTTCTCCTGATTTTAATTTTTTTTATGGTCTTCTTCTGATTTTAATTTTTTTAGGCTCCTCTCCTGATTTTTATTTTTTTAGGCTCCTCTCCTGATCTTTCGTCTCTTTGTCTCCTCTCCTGATTTTTATTTTCTTAGGATCCTCTCCTCATTTTTATTCTCTTTGCTTCCTGTCCTGTTTTTTATTTTTTTGGACTGTTTTACTGATTTTAGTTTTTTTAGGCTCTTCTCCTGGTTTTAATTTTTTTAGGCTCTTCTCCTGGTTTTAATTTTTTTAGGCTCTTCTCTTGATTTTTCTTGTCTTAGTCTCCTCTCCTGATTTTAATTTTTTTTTGACTCCTCTTTTGATTTTCATTTTTTTAGGCTCTTTTCCTGATTTTAATTTTTTTAGGCTCCTCTTCTGATTTTAATTTTTTTAGGCTCCTTTCCTGATTTTTATTTTTTTGAACCCTCTTCTTAATTTTTTTAGACTCCTCTCCTGATTTTAATCTTTTTAGGCTCCTCTCCTCATTTTTATTCTCTTGGTCGCCTCTCCTGATTTTTATTTTTGTGAGCCCTCTTCCTGATTTTGGTTTTTTTAGGCTCTTCTCCTGATTTTAATTTTCTTAGGGTGTTCTTCTAATTTGGATTTTTTAAGGCTCCTCTCCTGATTTTTACACTTTGTCTCCTCTCCTGTTTTTTTCTTTTTTTAGGCTCCTCTCCTGATTTTCATTTTTTTAGACTCCGCTCCTGATTTTAATTTTTTTATGCTCCTCTCCTGATTTTAATTTTTTCAGGCTCCTCTCCTGATTTTAATTTATTTAGGCTCCTCTCCTGATTTTAATTTTTTTTAGTCTCCTCTCCTGATTTTAATTTTTTTAGTCTCCTCTCTTGATTTTTATTTTCTTAGTCTCCTCTCCTGATTTATTTTTTTTAGGCTCTTTTCCTGATTTTAATTTATTTAGGCTCCTCTCCTGATTTTCAGTTTTTTAGGCTCCTTTCCTGATTTTAATTTTTTTAGGCTCCTTTCCTGATTTTAATTTTTTTAGACTCCTCTCCTGATTTTAATTTTTTTAGGCTCCTCTCCTAATTTTAATTTTTTTATGCTCCTCTCTTGATTTAAATTTTTTTAAGTCCCTTTTCCTGATTTTAGTTTTTTTAGGCTCTTCTCCTGATTTTAATTTTTTTTACTCTCCTATCCTGATTTTCATTTTTTTAGGCTCGTTTCCTGATTTTAATTTCTTTAGGCTCTTTCCCTGATTTTAATTTTTTTAGGCTCCTCTCCTGATTTTAATTTTTTTAGGCTCTTTTCCTGATTTTAATTTTTTTAGGCTCCTCTCCTGATTTTAATTTATTTAGGCTCCTTCTCCTAATTTTAATTTTTTTATGCTCCTCTCTTGATTTTAATTTTTTTAGTCCCTTTTCCTGATTTTAATTTTTTTAGGCTCCTCTCCTGATTTTAATTTTTTTAGACTCCGCTCCTGATTTTCATCTTTTTAGACTCCTCTCCTCATTTTTATTCTCTTAGTCACGTCTCCTGATTTTTATTTTTGTGAGCCGTCTTCCTGATTTTAGTTTTTTTAGGCTCTTCTCCTGATTTTAATTTTCCTAGGGTGTTCTTCTAATTTGGATTTTTTAAGGCTCTTCTCCGGATTTTTACACTTTGTCTGCTCTCCTGATTTTAATTCTCTTTGTCTCCTCTCCTGATTTTAATTTTTTTAGGCTCCTCTCCTGATTTTCATTTTTTTAGGCTCCTCTCCTGATTTTAATTTTTTTAGGCTCCTCTCGTGATTTTAATTTTTTTAGGCTCCTCTCCTAATTTTAATTTTTTTATGCTCCTCTCTTGATTTTAATTTTTTTAGTCCCTTTTCCTGATTTTAGTTTTTTTAGGCTCCTCTCCTGATTTTAATTTTTATTAGGCTTGTTTCCTGAGTTTAATTTTTTAGGGTGTTTTCCTGATTTTAATTTTTTTAGGTTTGTTTTTTTGATTTTAATTTTTTTAGGCTCTTTTCCTGATTTTAATTTTTTTAGGCTCCTCTCCTGATTTTCAATTTTTTAGGCTCCTCTCCTGATTTTAATTTTTTTAGGCTCTTTTCCTGATTTTAATTTTTTTAGACTCCTCTCCTGATTTTAATTTATTTAGACTCTTCTCCTGATTTTAATTTTTTTATGCTCTTTTCCTGATTTTCAATTTTATAGGCTCCTTTCCTGATTTTAATTTTTTTAGGCTTGTCTCCTGATTTTTATTTTTTTAGGCTCCTTTCCTGATTTTAATTTTTTTAGACTCCTCTCCTGATTTTAATTTTTTTATGGTCTTCTTCTGTTTTTAATTTTTTTAGGCTCCTCTCGTGATTTTTAGTCTCTTTGTCTCCTCTCCTGATTTTTAGTTATATAAGCTCCTCTCCTCATTTTTATTCTCTTTGTTTCCTGTCCTGATTTTTATTTTTTTGGACTGTTTTACTGATTTTAGTTTTTTTAGGCTCCTCTCCTGCTTTTAATTTTTTTTAGGCTCCTCTCCTGCTTTTAATTTTTTTTAGGCTCTTCTCCTGGTTTTAATTTTTTTAGGCTCTTCTCCTGATTTTAATTTTTTTAGGCTCTTCTCTTGATTTTTCTTGTCTTAGTCTCCTCTCCTGATTTTAATTTTTTTAGGCTCCTCTCCTGATTTTCGTTTTTTTAGGCTCCTCTCGTGATTTTAGTTTTTTTAGGCTCTTTTCCTGATTTTAATTTTTTTTAGGCCTCTCCGGATTTGAATTTTTTTTTAAGGGGCTCCTCTCCTGGGTTTAATTTTTTTTAAGGCTCGTCTTCTGTTTTAATTTGTTTAGCTCTTCTCCTGATTTGAATTTTTTTTCGGCTCTTCCTCCTTGATTTTTCTGTCTTATAGTCCTCCTCTCTGGATGTGAATTTTTTTAGGCTCCTCTCCTGATTTTCATGTTTTTAGGCTCCTCTCCTGATTTTAGTTTTTTTAGGCTCTTTTCCTGATTTTAATTTTTTTTAGGGTTCTCTCCTGATTTTAATTTTTTTTAGGCTCCTCTCCTGATTTTCATTTTTTTAGGCTCCTCTCCTGATTTTAATTTTTTTAGGCTCCACTCCTGATTTTAATCTTTTTAGGCTCCTCTCCTCATTTTTATTCTCTTAGTCGCCTCTCCTGATTTTTATTTTTGTGAGCCATCTTCCTGATTTTAGTTTTTTTAGGCTCTTCTCCTGATTTTAATTTTCTTAGGGTGTTCTTCTAATTTGGATTCTTTAAGGCTCTTCTCCGGATTTTTACACTTTGTCTGCTCTCCTGATTTTAATTCTCTTTGTCTCCTCTCCTGATTTTAATTTTTTTAGGCTCCTCTTCTGATTTTAATTTTTTTAGGCTCCTCTCCTGATTTTAATTTTTTTAGCCTCCTCTCCTGATTTTAATTTTTTTAGCCTCCTCTCCTGATTTTAATTTTTTTAGCCTCCTCTCCTGATTTTAATTTTTTTAGCCTCCTCTCCTGATTTTCATTTTTTTAGGCTCCTCTCCTGATTTTAATTTTTTTAGGCTCGTTTCCTGATTTTCATTTTTTTAGGCTCCTCTCCTGATTTTAATTTTTTTAGGCTCTTTTTGTGTTTTTAATTTTTTAGGCTCCTCTCCTGGTTTTTTTATTTTTTTAGGCTCCTCTCTTGATTTTAGTTTTTTTAGGCTCCTCTCCTGATTTTAATTTTTTTAGGCCCTTCTCCTGATTTTAAATTTTTTAGGCTCCTCTCCTGATTTTAAATTTTTTAGTCTCCTCTCCTGATTGTAATTTTTTTTAGACTCCGCTCTTGATTTTAATTTTTTTTAATCCCGTCTCCTGATTTTAATTTTTGTAGACTCCTCTCCTGATTTTAATTTTTTTAGTCCCTTTTCCTGATTTTAATTTTTTTAGACTCCTCTCCTGATTTTAATTTTTTTTAGACTCCTCTCCTGATTTTAATCTATTTTGGCTCCTCTCCTGATTTTAATTTTTTTTAGTCTCCTCTCCTGATTTTAGTTTTTTTAGTCTCCTCTCCTGATTGTAATTTTTTTAGGCTCCTCTCCTGGTTTTAATTTTTTTTTAGGTTCCTCTCCTGGTTTTAATTTTTTTTAGGCTCCTCTCCTGATTTTAATTTTTTTATGCTCCTCTCTTGATTTTAATTTTTTTAGTCCCTTTTCCTGATTTTAGTTTTTTTTGGCTCCTCTCCTGATTTTAATTTTTTTTTAATCTCCTCTCCTGATTTTTTTTTTAGGCTTGTTTCCTGATTTTAATGTTTTTAGACCCTTTTCCTGATTTTAATTTTTTAGGCTCCTCTCCTGATTTTAATTTATTTAGGCTCCTTTCCTGATTTTAATGTTTTTAGGCCCCTTTCCTGATTATAATTTTTTTTGGCTTCTCTCCTGATTTAAAATCAGGAGAAGAACCTAAAAAAATTAAATTTTTTTTTAGGCTCTTCTCCTGATTTTAATTTATTTAGGCTCCTCTCCTGATTTTTAGTCTCTTTGTCTCCTCTCCTGATTTTTATTTTCTTAGGATCCTCTCCTCACTTTTATTTTCTTTGCTTCCTGTCCTGTTTTTTATTTTTTTGGACTGTTTTACTGATTTTAGTTTTTTTTAGGCTCCTCTCCTGATTTTAGTTTTTTTAGGCTCCTCTCCAGATTTTAGTTTTTTTAGGCTCCTCTCCAGATTTTAGTTTTTTTTAGGCTCCTCTCCTGATTTTAGTTTTTTTTAGTCTCCTCTCCTGATTTTAGTTTTTTTAGACTCTTTTCCTGATTTTAATTTTTTCAGGCTCCTCTCCTGGTTTTAATTTTTTTAGGCTCCTCTCCTGGTTTTAATTTTTTTTAGGCTCCTCTCCTGGTTTTAATTTTTTTAGGCTCCTCTCCTGGTTTTAATTTTTTTAGGCTCCTCTCCTGGTTTTAATTTTTTTAGGCCCCTCTCCTGATTTTTATTTTTATAGGGTCTTCTCCTGATTTTCATTTTTTAGACTCTTCTCCTGATTTTAATTTTTTTTGGTCTTCTCTTATTTTAATTTTTTTAGGCTCAGCTCATGATTTTTAATTTTTTTTAGGCTCTTTTCCTGGTTTAACTTTTTTAGGCTCTCTCCTGATTTTAATTTTTTTATGCTCCTCTCCTAATTTTAAATAGTATAGAATTTCTCCTGATTTTAATTTTTTTAAGCTTGTCTCTTGATTTTAATTTTTTTAGGCTCTTCTCCTGACTTTAATTCTCTTAGGCTCCTCTCCTGATTTTAATTTATTTAGGCTCTTTTCCTGATTTTAATGTTTTTAGGCCCCTTTCCTGATTATAATTTTTTTTAGGCTTCTCTCCTGATTTAAAATCAGGAGAAGAGCGTAAAAAAAATAAATATTTTTTTAAGCTCCTCTCCTGATTTTTATTTTTTTTAGCCCTCTTCTTGATTTTTGTTTTTTTAGGGTCTTCTCCTGATTTTAATTTTTTTTATGGTCTTCTTCTGATTTTAATTTTTTTAGGCTCCTCTCCTGATTTTTATTTTTTTAGGCTCCTCTCCTGATCTTTAGTCTCTTTGTCTCCTCTCCTGATTTTAATTTTCTTAGGATCCTCTCCTCATTTTTATTCTCTTTGCTTCCTGTCCTGGTTTTTATTTTTTTGGACTGTTTTACTGATTTTAGTTTTTTTAGGATCCTCTCCTGATTTTAATTTTTTTTAGGCTCCTCTCCTGATTTTGATTTTTTTAGGCTTGTTTCCTGATTTTAATGTTTTTAGACTCTTTTCCTGATTTTAATTTTTTAGGCTCCTCTCCTGATTTTAATTTATTTAGGCTCTTTTCCTGATTTTAATTTTTTTAGGCCCCTTTCCTGATTAAAATTTTTTTTGGCTTCTCTCCTGATTTAAAATCAGGAGAAGAACCTAAAAAAATTAAATTTTTTTTTAGGCTCCTCTCCTGATTTTTATTTTTTTAGGCTCCTCTCCTGATTTTTAGTCTCTTTGTCTCCTCTCCTGATTTTTATTTTCTTAGGATCCTCTCCTCATTTTTATTCTCTTTGCTTCCTGTCCTGTTTTTTATTTTTTTGGACTGTTTTACTGATTTTAGTTTTTTTAGGCTCCTCTCCTGATTTTAATTTTTTTTAGGCTCCTCTCCTGATTTTAATTTTTTTAGGCTCCTCTCCTGATTTTAATTTTTTTTTGACTCCTCTCCTGATTTTAATTTTTTTTAGGCTCCTCTTTTGATTTTAATTTTTTTAGGCTCTTCTCCTGATTTTAATTTTTTTTTAGGCTCCTCTCCTGATTTTAATTTTTTTAGGCTCCTCTCCTGATTTTAATACTCTTAGACTCTTCTCCTGATTTTAATTTTTTTAGGCTCCTCTTCTGATTTTAATTTTTTTAGGCTCCTCTTCTGATTTTAATTTTTTTAGGCTCCTCTCCTGATTTTTATTTTTTTGAACCCTCTTCTGATTTTAATTTATTTAGACTCCTCTCCTGATTTTAATCTTTTTAGGCTCCTCTCCTCATTTTTATTCTCTTGGTCGCCTCTCCTGATTTTTATTTTTGTGAGCCCTCTTCCTGATTTTGGTTTTTTTAGGCTCTTCTCCTGACTTTAATTTTTTTAGACTCTGCTCCTGATTTTAATTTTTTTAGGCTCCTCTCCTGATTTTCATCTTTTTAGGCTCCTCTCCTAATTTTAATTTTTTTATGCTCCTCTCTTGATTTTAATTTTTTTAGTCCCTTTTCCTGATTTTAGATTTTTTAGGCTCCTCTCCTGATTTTAATTTTTTTTAGTCTCCTATCCTGATTTTAATTTTTTTAGGCTTGTTTCCTGAGTTTAATTTTTTTAGGCTCTTTTCCTGATTTTAATTTTTTTAGGTTTGTTTTTTGATTTTAATTTTTTTAGGTTCTTTTCCTGATTTTAATTTTATTTAGGCTCCTCTCCTGATTTTCATGTTTTTAGGCTCCTCTCCTGATTTTAATTTTTTTTAGGCTCGTCTCCTGATTTTAATTTTTTTTTTACTCCTTTCCTGATTTTAATTTTTTTTAGACTCTTCTCCTGATTTTAATTTTTTTAGGCTCTTTTCCTGATTTTCAATTTTATAGGCTCCTTTCCTGATTTTAATTTTTTTAGGCTTGTCTCCTGATTTTTATTTTTTTAGGCTCGTTTCCTGATTTTAATTTTTTTAGGCTCCTCTCCTGATTTTAAGTTTTTTTATGGTCTTCTTCTGTTTTTAATTTTTTTAGGCTCCTCTCGTGATTTTTAGTCTCTTTTTCTCCTCTCCTGATTTTTAGTTTCTTAAACTCCTCTCCTCATTTTTATTCTCTTTGTTTCCTGTCCTGATTTTTATTTTTTTGGACTGTTTTACTGATTTTAGTTTTTTTAGGCTCCTCTCCTGATTTTAGTTTTTTTAGGCTCCTCTCCTGATTTTAGGTTTTTTTAGTCTCCTCTCCTGATTTTAGTTTTTTTTAGTCTCCTCTCCTGATTTTAATTTTTTCAGGCTCCTCTCCTGGTTTTAATTTTTTTTAGGCTCCTCTCCTGCTTTTAATTTTTTTTAGGCTCCTCTCCTGCTTTTAATTGTTTTTAGGCTCCTCTCCTGCTTTTAATTTTTTTTAGGCTCCTCTCCTGATTTTAATTTTTTTAGGCTCCTCTCCTGATTTTAATTTTTTTAGGCTCCTCTCCTAATTTTAATTTTTTTATGCTCCTCTCTTGATTTTAGTTTTTTTAGTCCCTTTTCCTGATTTTAGTTTTTTTTGGCTCCTCTCCTGATTTTAATTTTTTTTAGGCTCTTCTCCTGATTTTAATTTTTTTAGACTCTTTTCCTGATTTTAATTTTTTTAGGCTCTTTTCCTGATTTTCAATTTTATAGGCTCCTTTCCTGATTTTAATTTTTTTAGGCTTGTCTCCTGATTTTAATTTTTTTAGGCTCCTCTCCTGATTTTAATTTTTTTAGGCTCCTTTCCTGATTTTAATTTTTTTAGGCTCCTCTCCTGATTTTAATTTTTTTTAATCCCCTCTCCTGATTTTAATTTTTGTAGGCTCCTCTCCTGATTTTAATTTTTTTTAGTCTCGTTTCCTGATTTTAATTTATTTAGGCTCTTTTCCTGATTTTAATTTTTTTAGGCTCCTCTCCTGATTTTAATTTTTTTAGGCTCCTCTTCTGATTTTAATTTTTTTAGGATCCTCTCCTGATTTTCATGTTTTTAGGCTCCTCTCTTGATTTTAATTTTTTTAGGCTCTTTTCCTGATTTTAATTTTATTAGTCTCCTCTCCTGATTTTAATTTCTTTAGGCTCTTTCCCTGATTTTAATTTTTTTAGGCTCCTCTCCTGATTTTTCTTTTTTTAGGCTCCTCTCCTGATTTTAATTTTTTTTAATCCCCTCTCCTGATTTTAATTTTTTTTAATCCCCTCTCCTGATTTTAATTTTTGTAGGCTCCTCTCCTGATTTTAATTTTTTTAGGCTCCTCTCCTGATTTTAATTTTTTTAGGCTCCTCTCCTGATTTTAATTTCTTTAGGCTCCTCTCCTGATTTTAATTTCTTTAGGCTCCTCTCCTGATTTTCATGTTTTTATGCTCCTCTCCTGATTTTAATTTTTTTAGGCTCCTCTCCGGATTTTAATTTTTTTTAGGCTCCTCTCTTTATTTTAATTTTTTTAGGCTCCTCTCTTTATTTTAATTTTTTTAGGCTCTTTTCTTGATTTTCATTTTTTTAGGCTCCTCTCCTGATTTTAATTTTTTTAGGCTCTTTTCGTGATTTTAATTTTTTTTGTCTCCTCTCCTGATTTTTTTTTATTTTTAAGGCTCCTCTCCTGATTTTAATTTTATTTAGGCTCCTCTCCTGATTTTGGTTTTTTCAGGCTCCTCTCCTGATTTTATTAGCTGCTCGTGTAAGGAATTAAATGAAAATTAACCACCTAAATAATTACAGAAGTAAATTTTCAAACCACTCAGCACTTAGAAGCCAGTTATTAGTGTAGTGTTTTGGAGAAATTGGATAAGTATGGTTATAAAAGAAAAAAAGTGAATAAGTTAAAAATCTCATAGCAACACTGCCACCTAGTGCCTTGGAAAAGGAATTTCACATATTAATTACAATAAATACTGCCACCTACTGACGGAAAACAGGAACTGCAAGTAAAAAAAAATTAAGAACTGCGCCACCTGCTGATGGAAAGGCGAAACTGCATGGGAAGAAGAATATAACAGCGCCACCTGCTGAAAACATACGGCAATTGCATAATAATAAAATTTAGGGTTAGGGTTTGGGGTTCGGGTTCGAGTTTAGGGTTAGGGTTCGGGTTAGGGTTTAGGGTTAGGGTTAGGCTTAGGGTTAGGGTTAGTTAGGGTTAGGGTTAGTGGGTTAGGGGTTGGGGTTAGGGGTTAGGGGTTAGGGTTAGGGGTTAGGGTTAGGGTTAGGGTTAGGGTTAGGGTTTAGGGTTAGGGTTTAGGGTTAGGGTTAGGGTTAGGGTTAGGGTTTAGGGTTTAGGGTTTAGGGTTAGGGTTAGGGTTAGGGTTTAGGGTTAGGGTTAGGGTTAGGGTTAGGGTTAGGGTTTAGGGTTAGGGTTAGGGTTAGGGTTAGGGTTAGGGTTTAGGGTTAGGGTTAGGGTTAGGGTTAGGGTTAGGGTTAGGGTTAGGGTTAGGGTTAGGGTTAGGGTTAGGGTTAGGGTTAGGGTTAGGGTTAGGGTTAGGGTTAGGGTTAGGGTTAGGGTTAGGGTTAGGGTTAGGGTTAGGGTTAGGGTTAGGGTTTAGGGTTAGGGTTAGGGTTAGGGTTAGGGTTTAGGGTTAGGGTTAGGGTTAGGGTTAGGGTTAGGGTTAGGGTTAGGGTTAGGGTTAGGGTTAGGGTTAGGGTTAGGGTTAGGGTTAGGGTTAGGGTTAGGGTTAGTGGGTTAGGGTTAGGGTTAGGGTTAGGGTTAGGGTTAGGGTTAGGGTTAGGGTTAGGGTTAGGGTTAGGGTTAGGGTTAGGGGTTTAGGGTTAGGGTTAGGGTTAGGGTTAGGGTTAGGGTTAGGGTTAGGGTTAGGGTTAGGGTTAGGGTTAGGGTTAGGGTTAGGGTTAGGGTTAGGGTTAGGGTTAGGGTTAGGGTTAGGGTTAGGGTTTAGGGTTAGGGTTAGGGTTAGGGTTAGGGTTAGGGTTAGGGTTAGGGTTAGGGTTAGGGTTAGGGTTAGGGTTAGGGTTAGGGTTAGGGTTAGGGTTAGGGTTAGGGTTAGGGTTAGGGTTAGGGTTAGGGTTAGGGTTAGGGTTAGGGTTAGGGTTAGGGTTAGGGTTAGGGTTAGGGTTAGGGTTAGGGTTAGGGTAGGGTTAGGGTTAGGGTTAGGGTTAGGGTTAGGGTTAGGGTTAGGGTTAGGGTTAGGGGTTAGGGTTAGGGTTAGGGTTAGGGTTAGGGTTAGGGTTAGGGTTAGGGTTAGGGTTAGGGTTAGGGTTAGGGTTAGGGTTAGGGTTAGGGTTAGGGTTAGGGTTAGGGTTAGGGTTAGGGTTAGGGTTAGGGTTAGGGTTAGGTTAGGGTTAGGGGTAGGGTTAGGGTTAGGGTTAGGGTTAGGGTTAGGGTTAGGGTTAGGGTTAGGGTTAGGGTTAGGGTTAGGGTTAGGGTTAGGGTTAGGGTTAGGGTAAGGGTTAGGGTTAGGGTTAGGGTTAGGGTTAGGGTTAGGGTTCGGGTTAGGGTTAGGGTTAGGGTGAGGGTTAGGGTTAGGGTTAGGGTTAGGGTTAGGGTTAGGGTTAGGGTTAGGGTTAGGGTTAGGGTTAGGGTTAGGGTTAGGGTTAGGGTTAGGGTTAGGGTTAGGGTTAGGGTTGGGGTTAGGGTTAGGGTTGGGGTTAGGGTTAGGGTTAGGGTTAGGGTTAGGGTTAG
>NW_024103939.1:0-12854 GCF_003945595.2 Pipra filicauda
CCCACCCCCTCCTGATTCGGGAGGCCATTGGTGAAGAGCCCTGTCACTCAAGCGTGTCTCTCGCTCTTCGCTCCCCATTGGCTGACGGTGCCAACGACCGCCCATTGGGCCAGTGAGCTGTCACTCAAAACAAAGCCCCGCCCTCCTCACAACCCATTGGCCCGCGCGAATCACAACATCCGCTCCTCCCCGTCCCTGATTGGCTGGTCCCGCTGTCCATCGACAGCCTGGCCCCGCCCTCCCCGACCTCGCTGTAAACACCGCGCGGGGCACGACGGGAGTTGGCGCAGGGGGCGGGGCTTGTAACACCAGTAACACCAGTAACACCAGTAACACCAGTAACACCAGTACGGGGGGTCCTGGGGCCCAATTCCCTCAGCACAGGGGAGTCCAGTTCTCCCCGTCCAGGGAGTTCCCGGGGTCCACTCACCCCTCCCAGCACAGGGAATTCCAATCCCGGTTCCCCCCAGGAGATCCCTGATTCCCCCCCATTCCCAGGGCTCATCCCAGGACACACCAGGCCAAGAATTCCCTGGGAAAAGCCTTTATTGTCCCATTCCCGCAGATCCAGCAGATCTCACGTGTCACCCCCCGCGGGGGGGGGGAATCATTTCTTGTCCTCCTCCTTCTTGTCCTTGTTTTCCTTGGAAGCCTGGGAGGCCAGGGATCCCATGGCATTCCGGATGGCCTCGTTGTTGGGATCCACCCCGGGCAGGTTCTCCAGGACGCTCTGCAGGAACTCGGGGTCCTGCATCACGTCGTAGTCGTCCTCCTCCTGTGGGAACAGGATTTGGGATAATCCCTGTCCCTGGGAGGGGGTTTGGGTTCATCTGGGTCCTCGGATTCCAGGGAAGGATCACGGGATCCACAGGGATCAGGCGTGGAATGGGGTGGGTGGGAAGGGACCTTAAGGATCATCTCGTTCCACCCTGCAGGCAGGATGGGATGGGATGGGATGGGATGGGATGGGATGGGATGGGATGGGATGGAACAGGGATGGGATGGGATGGAACAGGGATGGGATAGGGATGGAACAGGGGTGGGATCTCCCCAGGCTCACCTTGGCAGGCCCAGAGGTGTCCATGGGATGGGATGGGATAGGGATGGGACAGGGATGGAACAGGGATGGGATAGGGGTGGGATAGGGATGGGAACCCCCAGGCTCACCTTGGCAGGCCCAGAGGTGTCCATGGGGTGGGATGGAATAGGGATGGGACAGGGATGGGATGGGATGGAACAGGGGTGGGATGCCCCCAGGCTCACCTTGGCAGGCTCAGAGGTGTCCATGGGATGGGATGGGATGGAACAGGGATGGGATAGGGATGGGATAGGGATGGGAACCCCCAGGCTCACCTTGGCAGGCTCAGAGGTGTCCATGGGATGGGATGGGATGGAACAGGGATGGGACAGGGATGGGACAGGGATGGGAACCCCCAGGCTCACCTTGGCAGGCTCAGAGGTGTCCATGGCAGAGCTGTCCACCTCGGCCGCCTCGGCCTGGGCAAACTCTGGGATGGGAGAAGGAGCAGCTCAGGAAGGATTCCCACATTCCCACCTCCCCAGGGCCCAACCCCACAGTGGGACGTGTTCCCGGGGGTTCTCCCGGGTTTTTCCCCTGGGGAATGGCCTCACCAGCCCCCTGCAGGGACATCTGCATGGCGTAGGCGATCTGCTCCTCCTCCGTCATGGAGCTGAGGTCGGGCAGCCCCGCCCGGCCGAACTCCTGCTGGGTGATGGTCATCTTGAGCAGGGCATCGTCCGACTCTGCGGGCACAGACACGGTGTGGGCACTGCCAGGGACCCACAGACCCCACAGGGACCCACAGACCCCACGGGGGGCACTGCCAGGGACCCACAGACCCTACAGGGACCCACAGACCCTACAGGGACCCACAGACCCCACGGGGGGCACTGCCAGGGACCCACAGACCCTACAGGGACCCACAGACCCCACAGAGACTGACAGACCCACTGGGGTCATTGTCAGGGACTCATAGACCCCACGGGGACCCACAGACCCTACAAGGACCGACAGACCCCACAGGGACCCACAGACCCACTGGGGTCATTGTCAGGGACTCATAGACCCCATGGGGACCCACAGACCCCACAGGGACCCACAGACCCCACGGGGGGCACTGCCAGGGCCCAGCCAAACTCCTGCTGGGTGATGGTCATCTTGAGCAGGGCATCGTCCGACTCTGCGGGCACAGACACGGTGTGGGCACTGCCAGGGACCCACAGACCCCACAGGGACCCACAGACCCCACAGGGGGCACTGCCAGGGACCCACAGACCCTATAGGGACCCACAGACCCCACGGGGGGCACTGCCAGGGACCCACAGACCCTACAGGGACCCACAGACCCCACAGGGGGCACTGCTAGGGACCCACAGACCCCACAGGGACCCACAGACCCCACAGGGGGCACTGCCAGGGACCCACAGACCCCATGGGGACCCACAGACCCCACAGAGACCGACAGACCCACTGGGGTCATTGTCAGGGACCCACAGACCCCACAGGGACTGACAGACCCACTGGGGTCATTGTCAGGGACTCATAGACCCCACGGGGACCCACAGACCCTACAGGGACCCCACAGGGACCCACAGACCCCACAGGGGGCACTGCCAGGGACCCACAGACCCCACAGGGACCCACAGACCTACTGGGGGCACTGCCAGGGACCCACAGACCCCACAGGGACCCACAGACCCACTGGGGGCACTGCCAGGGACCCACAGACCCCACAGGGACCCACAGACCCACTGGGGGCACTGCCAGGGACCCACAGACCCCACAGGGACCCACAGACCCCACAGCGGGCACTGCCAGGGCCTGGCCCAACTCGTGCTGGGTGAGGGTCATCTCGAGCAGGGCATCACCTGACTCTGGGGGCACAGCCCCACCAGGGTCAGCACGGGAGCCCTTCCAGAGCCTCCCCACCCTCCCAGGGCAGGATTTACCCCCAGTCCCCGACCCAAACCCGCCCTCCTGCCCCCCCAGGCCCCCCTGGTGCTCACCATCCCCGGCGGTGGCTGCAATCCCGGCCTCGGCGGCCGAGGCGGCCGCAGCCCTTCGGGCCTCCTCCTCCTGCCGCTGCCTCTGCTCCTCCATGGACACCCTGAGAGCCTGGCACAGACAGGGAGGGCACTGGGACACAGCTGGGATGCAGCCACACGATCCCCGAGGTTGGAAAAGCCCTCCCAGCCCATCCAGTCCCCCCCGTGCCCCATCCCCACCTTGGCACTCCACACTTGGCATCCCCACCACGGCCAGTCCTGCCCTGGGCACCTCCAGGGGTGGGCACTCCCCCACCTCCCTGGGCAGCCCCTGCCAAGGCCTGAACACCCTTTCCAGGGGGAAATTCCTCCTCATGGCCAACCTGACCCTCCCCTGGCACAGCTTGAGGCCGTTTCCCCTCCTCCTGTCCCTTGTTCCCTGGGAGCAGAGCCCGACCCCCCCCCGGCTCCCCCCTCCTGTCAGGGAATTCCAGAGCCAGAAGGTCCCCCCTGAGCCTCCTTTTCTCCGGGATGAGCCCCCCCAGCTCCCTCAGGAGCTCTCCAGCCCCTTCTCCTGCTGCTCCAGGCCCTCCATGACCCTCCTGAACTGAGGGGCAGCAGCACTCGAGGCCCAGCACAGGGGCAGAACCACCCCCCGGGTCCTGCTGCCACAGCATTCCCGATCCAGGCTGGGATGCCACGGAATGACACCAACAAGGCCACCCAGGCTCGTGTTCAGAGCCCCCCCAGGTCCCTTTCTCTGCAGACCAGGCTTGGTGTGGCCAAAGAGCAGGACCCCAAGTTGACCCTCTGGACCCCCCCAGCCCCTTTCTCTGCAGGCCAGGCTCAGTGTGGCCAAAGAGGGTCCAGTTGACCCTCTGGACCCCCCCGACCCCAACTGACCCTCTGGACCCCCTTTCTCTGCAGGCCAGGCTTGGTGTGGCCAAAGAGCAGCACCCAAAGTTGACCCCCTGGACCCCCCCAACCCTGAGTTGACCCTGTGGACCCCCCCAGCCCCTTCCTCTGCAGACCAGGCTCGGTGTGGCCAAAGAGCAACACCCAAAGTTGACCCCCTGGACCCCCCCAACCCCAAGTTGACCCTCTGGACTCCCCCAGCCCCTTTCTCTGCAGACCAGGCTCGGTGTGGCCAAAGAGCAGCACCCCAAGCTGACCCCCTGGCCCCCCCCAGCCCCTCACCAGTGCCAGCTCGGGGTCGGCGCTGGGGTCGACGCCGAACTCGAAGTCGCTGGCGCCCAGGCCCAGCATGGCCCCCCCCTCGCCCGCCAGGATGGGCGAGCTGATGAGGGCGTCGGCCAGGCTGGGCCCGGGGGGCACCGTCACCAGGTGGGAGCCGCTGCCGTCCTTGCCGTTGAGCGCGTTGATGAAGGCCGTCAGCTTGTCCGTGTTGGCCTCCTGGGGGGGCACGGGGCAGCTGGGGGGGCTTTCACACAGAAGACCCCCCTCGTCCCCCGGGGCTGCCGGGCCAACCATCGCCTCCCGTGGGGATGGAGAGGACGGAACAGCAACCCCCCCACCCCGGGGAAGCGGGAGAGGTGTTTTCCAGAGGGAAACGTTCCTCAGAGAATCAGAGAATCCCAGAATCAGCTGGGTTGGAAGGGACCTCCCAGACCATCCAGTCCAACCCTTGATCCAACCCCGCCGTGGTTCCCAGCCCGTGGCACTGCTGCCACATCCAGTCTGGGCTTAAACACCTCCAGGGATGGAGAATCCACCCCCTCCCTGGGCTGATCACTCCCTGGAAAGAATTCCTTCCTAAATCCAACCTAACCCTGCCCTGGCACAGCTTCAGACCCAGCCCTCTTGTCTTGCCTGGGAGAAGAGACCAACCCCCCCCGGCTCCCCCCTCCTGTCAGGAGTTGTGCAGAGTGGGGAGGTCTCCCCTGAGCCTCCTCCTCTCCAGGCTGAGCCCCCCCAGCTCCCTCAGCCTCTCCTCACGGGAATTGTGCTCCAGCCCCTTCCCCAGCCTGGCTGCTCTTCCCTGGCCCTGCTCCAGCCCCTCCATGTCCTTCCTGAGCTGAGGGCCCAGAGCTGGACACAGCACTCCAGGGGTGGCCTCCCCAGCGCTGAGTCCAGGGCAGGAATCACCTCCCTGGCCCTGTTGGCCACCCTGTTCCTGAGCCAGGCCAGGATCCATTGGCCCTCTTGTCCCCCTGGGCACACTCTGGCTCCTGTTCAGCTTCCTGTCCATCCCAAATCCCAGCTCCCTTCCTGCCTGGCTGCTCTGCCCCCACTCTGTCCCCAGGGGGTTGTTGTGGCCAAAGTGCAGGACCCCAAATCCCATTCTCAGGCTCCCAGAAGCTCAGAGCCTGCCTGGATCTCCCCTCACCCCGAGGGATCCCCGAAGTCTCACCTCCTCCCCAAAATTGATGATGTCCACGTTGACCTTCTCCTTCTTGAGACGCTTGGCCAGCTTCACCAACTGCCAGGAGGAGACGCCGTGGGATTAGTTGGGATTGGGGCTCTGATCCATGAGGATTTGGCCCAAAATCAGCCTCCCAGCTCCGAGCTGGAAGGGTTTCACCTCCCCAGGTGGGACAGGGGGACGGGGCAGCAGGAGCCTGGCCCAGGCCATGGCTCTGCTCCGTTCCCTCAGGGACAGCCAGAACGTCGGGATTCGCTCGGAGGTGCCACCACACCGGGACATTCCCAAGGCTCAGAGCCTGGAATTCCCACCCCAGATCCTCGGGGAGAGAGCCCAGAGCAGTTTGGGTGACAGGACACGGCACAAGCTCCCTCTGGGAGAGCTGGATCTGTCCTGGGGATCCAGGGATCCAGCCCAGGGATCCAGCCTGGGGATCCAGCCCAGGGATCCAGCCCGGGGATCCAGCCCGGGGATCCAGCCCCCCCAGAACCTCCTGGCTGGGGTGTGAGGCTGGAATTTTGGTGCCAGGGACCCCCAAACCCCCCCCAAAGGTGGGGTCACTCACATCCTTCTCGTTGTCCTCCACAGGGCTCCCCACGAAGGCGATGATCCTCATCTTGTGGTTCTTGCCCTGCCGGTGCTTCAGGGCCAGCTGGGGGGGGACATGGACCATGGCATTCCCAGGGGGAATTCCCAGGGAAAAGGGACTGGGAGGGACTGGGAGGGTTACTGGGGGGCACTGGGGGGGGGGTTATGGGGACAAGGGGGTGTCACTGTGGGGTCCAAGGGGTGACAGGGGAGGTGACAGGGAACCATTAAGGCTGGAAAAGACCCCTGAGATCGCGGAGTCCGAGCGCTGCCAGGGCAGGTAATTTGGGAGAGATGCTAATTAGACACTAATTAGGGGGGGTGGAAGAGCCAGCAGGACTCACGTGGGCCACTCTGATCCCGGTGCAGAAGGTGATCTTCCCTTTGGGCTGCACCGTGTGGAGCTTGGAGAGGATCCGTCCCGTGTCCGGGGTGAGCGTGGTCAGCACCTCGCAGTTACTGGGGACAGACACCCCAAATCTGGGGAGCAATCCCTGGGGAATCCCTTGGGAAAGCCCTTCATGTGGGACAAAATCCCCCCTGGCACCGGGGCTGGTGTCTGCTCTGAGTGCCAGCACTGGGATCCAGGGCACCAGGGGCAAGACTTGGAGCCTCGTTCCCTAAAAAAACCCTGGAAATCCCAAAATAGCCCCTGTGTCTGTCCCTGGAACCTGGAGCCCCCTGGGAATGTTAACAGCTCCCAGAGGCACTGGGGTGACCCCCAACACCCCCATTGCTCCCAGCCCTGTGCCCTGGGGGTCCCCAAATACCAGTGACCCCCAACACCCCCATTGCTCCCAGCCCTGTGCCCTGGGGGTCCCCAAATACCAGTGACCCCCAACACCCCCCTGTTCCCATCCCTGTGTCCTGGGTGTCTCTCCAGCCCTTCCCTGGTGTCCCCAAATACCAGTGACCCCCAACACCCCTCTGCTCCCACCCCTGTGCCCTCCTGGGGGTCCCCCCAGCCCTTCCTGGGTGTCCCCAAATACCACTGACCCCCAACACCCCCCCTTGCTCCCACCCCTGTGCCCTGGGGGTCCCCAAATACCAGTGACCCCCAACACCCCTTGCTCCCACCCCTGTGCCCTGGGGGTCCCCCCAGCCCTCCCCTGGTGTCCCCAAGTGCCACTGACTCCCCTGCTTCCACCCCTGTGCCCTGGGGGTCCCCCCAGACCTTCCTGGGTGTCCCCAAGTGCCACTGACCCCAAATATCCCCCTCCTGTGTCCTGGGGGTCCCCCCAGCCCTTCCCTGGTGTCCCCAAATACCACTGACCCCCAACACCCCCCTGCTGTGCCCTGGGGGTCTCCCCAGTCCTTCCCAGGTGTCCCCAAATACCAGTGACCCCCAACACCCCCCTGCTCCCACCCCTGTGCCCTGGGGGTCCCCCCAGCCCTCCCCTGGTGTCCCCAAGTGCCACTGACCCCCCTGCTTCCACCCCTGTGTCCTGGGGGTCCCCCCAGCCCTCCCCTGGTGTCCCCAAGTGCCACTGATCCCCCTGCTCCCACCCCTGTGCCCTGGGTGTCTCTCCAGCCCTTCCCTGGTGTCCCCAAATACCAGTGACCCCCAACACCCCCCTGCTCCCACCCCTGTGCCCTGGGGGTCCCCCCAGCCCTCCCCTGGTGTCCCCAAGTGCCACTGATCCCCCTGCTCCCACCCCTGTGCCCTGGGTGTCTCTCCAGCCCTTCCCTGGTGTCCCCAAATACCAGTGACCCCCAACACCCCTCTGCTCCTACCCCTGTGCCCTCCTGGGGGTCCCCCCAGCCCTTCCTGGGTGTCCCCAAATACCACTGACCCCCAACACCCCCCTGCTCCCACCCCTGTGCCCTGGGGGTCCCCAAATACCAGTGACCCCCAACACCCCCTTGCTCCCCCCCCTGTGCCCTGGGGGTCCCCCCAGACCTTCCTGGGTGTCCCCAAGTGCCAGTGACCCCCCTGCTCCCACCCCTGTGCCCTGGGGGTCCCCCCAGCCCTTCCCTGGTGTCCCCAAATACCACTGACCCCCAACATCCCCCTCCTGTGTCCTGGGGGTCCCCCCAGCCCTTCCCTGGTGTCCCCAAATATCACTGACCCCCCCAACACCACCCTGCTCCCAGCCCTGTGCCCTGGGGGTCCCCAAATACCAGTGACCCCCAACACCCCCCTCCTGTGTCCTGGGTGTCTCCCCAGTCCTTCCCAGGTGTCCCCAAATACCAGTGACCCCCAACACCCCCCTGTGCCCTGGGGGTCCCCCCAGCCCTCCCCTGGTGTCCCCAAGTGCCAGTGACCCCCCCAGGCCCCCCGTACTTGGCCAGGGTGATGAGCCCCACGTTGTTCTCGGGGTTGCTCCTGGTTTTGGAGTGGCACACGATGTTCACGGCGTCCTGCTGGGCCTGGAGCCTCGTGGGCAGGAAATCCCCGTTCCTCATGTACTCGCTGTTGTCCACACTGCAACACAGGGCAGGTTTGGCCCCAAAATGTGCTTTTTTCACCCCCAAAATGCGCTTTCTTCATCCCCAAAATGTGCTTTTTTCTACCCCCAAAATGTGCTTTTTCCATCCCCAAAATGTGCTTTTTTCTTTCCCCAAAACATGCTTTTTCCTATCCCCAAAATGTGCTTTTTCCACCCCTAAAATGTGCTTTTTCCATCCCTAAATTGTGCTTTGTTTCATCCCAAAAACGTGCTTTTTTTCTACCCCCAAAATATGCTTTTTTTCATCCCCAAATTGTGCTTTTTTTTCATCCCTACAATATATTTTTTTCATTCCTAAATTGTGCTTTTTTCATTCCTAAATTGTGCTTTTTTTTCAACCCTACAATATACTTTTTTCATCCCTAAATTGTGCTTTTTCCATTCCTAAATTGTGGGTTTTTTCACCCCCAAAACGTGTTTTTTTCTACCCCCAAAACATGCTTTTTTCTATCCCCACATTATACTTTTTTCATCCCTAAATTTTGCTTTTTTCCACCCCCAAAATGTGCTTTTTTGAGAACAAGGAGGTTTCCCAGGGCAGAGGGCTGAGCTGTTCCCGTGTCTCCCTGAGTTTTCCCATCACATCCAGCCTCGGGATCAACTTCCAGGGACGGGGGAGTCCAGCTCCAAATCAAAGCTTCCCGAAGGAGCACTCCCAGAATTCCTTAAGCTGGAACACCACGGGAAAGGTTTCTTGGGGGAAAAATCCCCCCCAGGGAGTGTTTCCCTGCCTCAGAATCCATGGAATAACGGAGAATTCCCGCTCTCCAAGGAGCAGCCCCGGGTTCAGGGGCCCCAAACATGAGTCAGCAGGAACGGGAGGGGATTTGATCCCGGCCCCAGAGAGCACAGGGAGAGCCCGGGAATGGCAAAACCTGGGCAGATCCCACGGGGCTGGCCCTTAAATCCCAGTCTGTCCCACAGGGAATGGGGAACAACCCCTCTCCCTGTCCCACAGGGAATGGGGAACACCCCAGTCTGTCCCACAGGGAATGGGGAACACCCCAGTCTGTCCCACAGGGAATGGGGAACACCCCAGTCTGTCCCACAGGGAATGGGGCCACCCCAGTCTGTCCCACAGGGAATGGGGCCACCCCAGTCTGTCCCACAGGGAATGGGGACACCCCAGCCTGTCCCACAGGGAATGGGGACACCCCAGCCTGTCCCACAGGGAATGGGGACAGCCCAGCCTGTCCCACAGGGAATGGGGGACACCCCAGTCTGTCCCATAGGGAATGGGGCCACCCCAGTCTGTCCCACAGGGAATGGGGACACCCCAGTCTGTCCCACAGGGAATGGGGACACCCCAGTCTGTCCCACAGGGAATGGGGAACACCCCAGTCTGTCCCATAGGGAATGGGGAACACTCCAGCCTGTCCCATAGGGAATGGGAACACCCCAGTCTGTCCCATAGGGAATGGGGACACCCCAGTCTGTCCCACAGGGAATGGGGACACCCCAGCCTGTCCCACAGGGAATGGGGACACCCCAGTCTGTCCCACAGGGAATGGGAACACCCCAGCCTGTCCCACAGGGAATAAGGACCCCCCCTCCGCTCTGCCAAATGCCCCCCCTCACCCCAACTCTCTCCTGAGCCCCCACCTCTACCCCTACAGCAGCCCCCCAAGCCCCCCTCAGTCCATTCAGCCCCTGCCTGACCTCTCAAGCCCCCCTCAGTTCCCTCGAGCCCCCCTCAGTTCCCCCGAGCCCCCCTCAGTTCCCTCGAGCCCCCCTCAGACCCCTCAAGCCCCCCTCAGTTCCCCCGAGCCCCCCTCAGACCCCTCAAGCCCCCCTCAGTTCCCCCGAGCCCCCCTCAGACCCCTCAAGGCCCCCTCAGTCCCCCCTCAGACCCCCACCATGCCCCCCCAGCCCCCCTGACCCCCTCACGCCCGTCCCAGCCCCTGCCTGTCCCATCACGCCCCTCAGACCCCCCGAGCCCCCCCAGCCCCCTCAGGCCCTCCCCGGGATGACTCAGGGAAAGCGAGGTCGGCGCGGCCGTGCCGGGGGTGTTCCCCTGAGCATCCCGGTGTGTCCCGGGGGTGTCCCGTAGCCCCCCAGCCCGCTCCCCTCCCTCACCAGACCATGGTGCTCTCCAGAACCATCTTGGCCCCTCAGCGCCGGCCCGCACCCCCCACCCCCGCCAACAACGCGCTCCGCCATTGGTGGCGAGCGCCCAGCCAATCAGCGCGCCCCGTCCTGGCGAGGCGAGGCGCGCGAGGCATGCTGGGAGTTGTAGTCCTGGGGAGGGCGGTGATGGCGGCGGGGGGTCCCCACGTGTCACCAGGGAGAGAGACCACCCACCCCCCCCCCCACCCCCCCAAATCCTGGGGAGCGGCCCCGCCCTCCGACACCCCCCCAGCGGGGCAGAAATGAGGTGTTTGCACCTCAGGGAGGTCCCATATCCCCCAAGGCCCCCAGACTGTCCCCCACCACCACCACCACACCCACCCCACCCCAGGGAGGTCCCCTGTCCCCGTGTCCCTCCCCATGACCCCCCCACCCCAAACCAGGGAGGTCCCCTGTCCCCGTGTCCCTCCCCATGACCCCCCACCTTCTCCCCCTAACCCCCCACCCCACCCCAAGGAGGTCCCCTGGCCCCATATCCCTCCCCATGACCCCCCACCTTCTCCCCCTGACCCCCACCCCACCCCAAGGAGGTCCCTCATCCCCGTGTCCCTCCCCATGACCCTCCACCTTCTCCCCCTGACCCCCACCGCAGCCCAGGGAGGTCCCTGTGTGCCCCCCAGACCGAGGCAGAGCCGCGGGGGTTCAGCATCACACGTGTATTTGCGTGTCCACAAACGTCACACGGCCCAGGGGACATCGGGGGGAACCTCTGGGGGGGCCCAGGGGTGATGAGGATGAGGATGATGCTGAGGAGGGAGGGAGGGGTCCATCCCTGGGGCAGGAGAGGTCCATCCATCCACATTCCATCCCCTGCTGTCCATCCAGAGCTCCTGGTGACCCTCCTGGGTGTCCCAGGGGTGACAAAGGTGATGGTGACACCGAGCAGGATGAGAGAAATCCATGACCAGGTAAGAAGAGGTTCATCCCCAGGTCAGGAGAGGTCCATCCTCAGGTCAGGAAAGGTCCATCCATCCACATTCCATCCCTTGGTGTCCATCCAGAGCTTGTGGTGACCACAGGTCTGACCCTCTTGGGTGTCCCAGGGGTGACAAAGGTGATGGTGACACCGAGCAGGACAGGAGAGTCCATCCCCAGGACAGGAGAGGTCCATCCTCAGGTCAGGAGAGGTCCATCCTCAGGTCAGGAGAGGTCCATCCATCCACATTCCATCCCCTGCTGTCCACCCAGAGCTCCTGGTGACCCTCCTGGGTGTCCCAGGGGTGACAAAGGTGATGGTGACACCGAGCAGGATGAGAGAGTCCATCCCCAGGTGAGAAGAGGTTCATCCCAAGGACAGCAAAGGTCCATCCCCAGATCAGGAAAGGTCCATCCTCAGGTCAGGAGAGGTCCATCCATCCACATTCCATCCCCTGCTGTCCATCCAGAGCTCCTGGTGACCACAGCTCTGACCCTCCTGGGTGTCCCAGGGGTGACAAAGCTGATGGTGACACTGAGCAGGACAAGAGTCCATCCCCAGGTGAGAAGAGGCTCATCCCAAGGACAGCAAAGGTCCATCCTCAGGTCAGGAGAGGTCCATCCATCCACATTCCATCCCTTGGTGTCCATCCAGAGCTCCTGGTGACCACAGCTTTGACCCTCCTGGGTGTCTCAGGGGTGACAAAGGTGATGGTGACACCGAGCAGGACAAGAGAAATCCATGACCAGGTAAGAAGAGGTCCATCCCCAGCTCAGGAAATGTCCATTCCCAGCTCAGGAAAGGTCCATCCATCCACATTCCATCCCCTGCTGTCCACCCAGAGCTCCTGGTGACCCTCCTGGTCTGACCCTCCTGGGTGTCCCAGGGGTGACAAAGGTGACGGTGACACCGACCAGGACAGGAGAGTCCATCCCCAGGTGAGAAGAGGCTCATCCCAAGGACAGCAAAGGTCCATCCCCAGGTCAGGAGAGGTCCATCCTCAGGTCAGGAGAGGTCCATCCATCCACATTCCATCCCTTGGTGTCCACCCAGAGCTCCTGGTGACCCTCCTGGGTGTCCCAGGGGTGACAAAGGTGACGGTGACACCGAGCAGGACGAGAGAATTCCATCCCTAGATCGGGAAAGCTCCATCCATGCTCCACATCCCATCCCCTGGTGTCCACCCAGAAGCCAGAGCAGCATCACTGGGGAAAAAGCCCCCTCCCCCCCCCCCAGAATTCCCAAATTCCGGCCGTTTCGGGACACGCACACCCCAAAAAAAAAAAATCAAAGGCAGTTTTGAAACACCAGTAACAAAGCAGAGATACAAACACCCCCCAGTCCCAGTTCCTGGGGCGACTATTCCCAGGAAAAAAAAAAAACA
>NW_024103941.1:0-12831 GCF_003945595.2 Pipra filicauda
CGCCGCGGCCGCGGGGGAGGACGGAGAGAGCAGCGCCGTGAGCTCCGACAGAGCCGCCGCCTCCTCGGCCTTGCCCTCCATGTGTTCCTCCTTCTTCGCCGCCGCCGCCGCCATTGCTGCCGCGCCGGCGTTGCTTGGCAACCGCGCGATGGGCGGGTCTATCAGCCAATCACACGCGGAGGGAGAGGGTGTGAGCCAATGGGCTGCCAGCGGGGGCGGGACATGGGAAAGGGAAGGGAGGGCTGTACGGAAGAGGCGGGGCGGCCCCTCGGACACGGCCGCAATTAGGCCGCGGGTCTAATTAGGCCACGCCACGCCCCGACAGCGCCGCAGCCGCGGGGCAGGACGGAGAGAGCAGCGCCGTGAGCTCCGACAGCGCCGCCGCCTCCTCGGCCTTGCCCTCCATGTGTTCCTCCTTCTTCGCCGCCGCCGCCATTGCTGCCGCGCCGGCGTTGCTCGGCAACCGCGCGATGGGCGGGTCTAACAGCCAATCACACGCGGAGGCGGAGGGCGTGAGCCAATGGGCTGCCAGTGGGGGCGGGACATGGGGAAGGGAGGGCTGTACGGAAGAGGCGGGGCGGCCCCTCGGACACGGCCGCAATTAGGCCGCGGCTCTAATTAGGCCACGCCACGCCTCGGCAGCGCCGGGGGAGCCTCGGTCGGGGCCGCCACCGACGTCTCGGCCGCCCCGGGGCCAGCAGCGTCCTCAGCTCCGGCACCGCCGGCTTCTCCTGCGCCGCCATGGCGAAGAGCACACATGGCGGCGTCGCCCGGCAACCGCCGTGACGGGCGGGCCTAACAGCCAATCAGAGCCGCGTAAATAGAAAGGAAAAAGAGATAAGCCAATGGAATGCGGATGCGCCGCCGGAAGGGGAGGGACATGGGAAAAGAGGCATTCTGGGAAGGGAAGTCCGTACGGAACCACCCGGAAGCGGCGCAGGGATCGGGATCGGGATCAGGACCGGGATCGGGATTAAGGGGGGCCCGGACCCCTCCAGGCTCGGCCGGGGATGTTCCACGGGATCGCGGGCCCGGCCGGGATGGGCGGTGAGAGCCGGGGGGAGGGGGGAGTCCCGGAGGTTCCCGGTGAGGGGTCTCCGGGAGGTTCCTGGCGTTTCCCGGAGGTTCCCGGGGCTCCCACCCCCCTCTAACGCCGCCCCCCCTTCCCTTCGCAGCCCCCGGGAACAAACCGGAGCTGTACGAGGTGAGTGGGACACCCCCCACACACACCCCCCGAATTGGGGCCGGTCCTGGGGTCGCCCCCCGTGACTGACCCCCCCTCATTGTCCCCCCGGGACTGACCCCCCGTGACCGACCCCCCCCCCATTGTCCCCCCGGGACTGACCCCCCCCGTGACCGACCCCCCCATTGTCCCCCCGGGACAGACCCCCCGTGACCGCCCCCCTGACCGAACCCCCCCATGGGTCCCCCCGGGACGGACCCCCCTTGACGACCCCCCCATTGTCCCCCCGGGACTGACCCCCCCCCGTAACCGAACCCCCCCAAAAATTTTTGGGTACCCCCGGGACTGACCCCATGACGACCCCCCCCCTCATTGTCCCCCCCGGGACTGACCCCCCGTGACCCCGCCCACCCCGTGACCCCCCCCATTGTCCCCCCTGACCCCCCTGAACCGACCCCCCCATTGTCCCCCCGTGGCCCCCCGTGACCCCCCCGTGACCCCCCGTGACCCCCCATTGTCCCCCCGTGACCCCCCGTGTCCCCCCGCAGGAGGTGAAGCTCTACAAGAACGCCCGGGAGAGGGAGAAGTGAGTGAGGAGCGCGGGGGGGTCCCGGGATTTTGGGGAGGGGTGGGTGGGATTTGGGGGAGGGGGGGTAAAGATCCCCCGGTCCCACCTCCGGGCCCGGGGGGAGCAGAGGGGCTGGGAGAGGGAGGGTTTGGGGCACCGGGGGTGGCACCAGACCCCCTCTTCCATTGGGGGCATTCCTGGGACCCCCTTCCCCGTCAACAGCCCCCCTGTGTCCATCCCAGACCCCTCCTGGGACCCCCTTTTCCATCCCAGACCCCTCCTGGGACCCCCTTCCCCATCCCAGACCCCTCCTGGGACCCCCTTCCCCATCCCAGACCCCTCCTGGGACCCCCTTCTCCATTGACAGCCCCCCCTGTGTCCATCCCAGACCCCTCCTGGGACCCCCTGCCCCCATCCCCAGACCCATCCTGGGACCCCCTTCCACCATCACAACCCCCTGGTCCCATCCCAGAACCCGCCGGGGACCCCCTTCCTCCCCATCAACAGCACCCCCTGTTTTCCTCCCAGCCCTCATGGGACCAGCCCTTCCCCATCAACAACCCCCCCTGTGTCCATCCCAGCCCCTCCGGGAACCCCCACTTTGCCATCCCAGACCCCTCCTGGGACCCCCTTCCCCATCAACAACCCACCCTGTGTCCATCCCAGACCCCTCCTGGGACCCCCTTCTCCATCAACAGCCCCCCTGTGTCCATCCCAGACCCCTCCTGGGACCCCCTTCCCCATCCCAGACCCCTCCTGGGACCCCTTTCCCCACCCCAGACCCCTCCTGGGACCCCTTTCCTCACCCCAGACCCCTCCTGGGACCCCCTTCCCCATCCCAGACCCCTCCTGGGACCCCCTTCCCCACGCCAGACCCCTCCTGGGACCCCATTCCCTTCCCCATCCCAGACACCTCCTGGGACCCCCCTGTGTCCATCCCAGACCCCTCCTGGGACCCCCTTCTCCATCAACAGCCCCCCTGTGTCCATCCCAGACCCCTCCTGGGACCCCCTTCTCCATCCCAGACCCCTCCTGGGACCCCCTTCCCCCAGTCCCGACACTTCCTGGGACCCCCTTTTCCATCCCAGACCCCTCCTGGGACCCCCTTCTCCATCCCAGACCCCTCCTGGGACCCCCTTCCCCATCCCAAACCCCTCCTGGGACCCACTTTCCCCATCCCAGACCCCTCCTGGGACCCCCTTCCCTGTCAACAGCCCCCCCTTCTCCATCTCAGATCCCTCCTGGGACCCCCTTTTCTATCCCAGACCCTTCCTGGGACCTCCTTTTCCATCCCAGACCCCTCCTGGGACCCCTTCCCCAGCAACGAGCCCCCCCCCCCGTCCAGCCCAGACACCTCTGGGAACCCCCCTATCCCCAGCAACAGCCCACCCCTGGTGTCCTCCAGACCCCTCCTGGGACCCACCCTTTCTATCCCGAACCCTTTCCTGGGACCCCCCTTCTCCATCCCATCCCCCCAGGGGGACACCCGTTTTCACCCCAGAGACCCCTCCCCTGGGCACCCCCTTTTCTTTCCCTTCCTTCCCATCCTGTCCACTTCTGGACCCCCTTCCTCCCCATCCCACCCTCCTGGTACCCACCCCCCCTTCACCATCCAGACCCCGCCTGGGACCCCCTTCTCCATCCCAGACCCCTCCTGGGACCCCCTTCTCCATCCCAGACCCCTCCTGGGACCCCCTTCCCCATCGCCCCCAGTTCTCCATCCTCTTCCCTTCTCTCCATCGTGGTTCCCCCCAGTCCCCTCTTTTCCCTCCTGGTCCCCTTCTCTCCATCCTGGTCCATCCCGGGACAACGTTCTCCATCACCATCCTCCCTTCTCCCTTGTGTTCCTTCCTGGGATATTCTTCATCCTGGGATATTCTTCATCCCGGGACAACGTTCTCCATCACCATCCTCCCTTCTCCCTTGTGTTCCCTCCTGGGATACTCTTCATCCCGGGACAATGTTCTCCATCACCATCCTCCCTCCTCTCCACTGTGTTCCTTCCTGGGATACTCTTCATCCCGGGACAACGTTCTCCATCACCATCCTCCCTTCTCCCTTGTGTTCCCTCCTGGGATACTCTTCATCCCGGGACAATGTTCTCCATCACCATCCTCCCTTCTCCCTTGTGTTCCCTCCTGGGATATTCTTCATCCCGGGACAACGTTCTCCATCACCATCCTCCCTTCTCCCTTGTGTTCCCTCCCGGGACTCCACTGCCCACCCTGTCCCCTCCCTTCCCAGCCATGGCCCTTCCCGGCTCCCTGTGCTCCATCCCGGTCCCTCTCCCGGGACACGGCCCTTCCATCCCAGTCCCTTTCCCTGGACACGGCCCTTCCATCCCGGTCCCTTTCCTTGGACACGGCCCTTCCCTCCCAGTCCCTCTCCCAGGACACGGCCCTTCCCTCCCAGTCCCTTTCCCTGGACACGGCCCTTCCATCCCGGTCCCTTTCCCAGGACATGACCCTTCCATCCCGGTCCCTTTCCTTGGACACGGCCCTTCCCTCCCAGTCCCTTTCCCTGGACACGGCCCTTCCATCCCAGTCCCTTTCCCAGGACACGGCCCTTCCCTCCCGGTCCCTTTCCTGGGACACGACCCTTCCCTCCCAGTCCCTTTCCCAGGACACGGCCCTTCCCTCCCGGTCCCTCTCCTGGGACACGACCCTTCCATCCCAGTCCCTTTCCCAGGACATGACCCTTCCATCCCGGTCCCTTTCCCGGGACACGGCCCTTCCATCCCAGTCCCTTTCCTTGGACACGGCCCTTCCATCCCGGTCCCTTTCCTGGGACACGACCCTTCCATCCCAGTCCCATTCCCGGGACACGGCCCTTCCCTCCCGGTCCCTTTCCCAGTCCCTCTCCCGGGACACGGCCCTTCCATCCCGGTCCCTCTCCCGGGACACGACCCTTCCATCCCGGTCCCTTTCCCGGTCCCTCTCCCGGGACACGGCCCTTCCCTCCCGGTCCCTTTCCCGGTCCCTCTCCCGGGACACGGCCCTTCCATCCCGGTCCCTCTCCCGGGACACGACCCTTCCCTCCCGGTCCCTTTCCCGGTCCCTCTCCCGGGACACGGCCCTTCCATCCCGGTCCCTTTCCCGTTCCCTTTCCCAGGACACGGCCCTTCCATCCCGGTCCCTCTCCTGTTCCCTTTCCCGGGTCACGGCCCTTCCATCCCGGTCCCTCTCCCGGGACACGGCCCTTCCATCCCGATCCCTTTCCTGGGACACGGCCCTTCCATCCCGGTCCCTTTCCTGGGACACGGCCCTTCCATCCCGGTCCCTCTCCCGGGACACGGCCCTTCCATCCCGGTCCCTTTCCCGGGACACGGCCCTTCCATCCCGGTCCCTTTCCCGGTCCCTTTCCCGGGACACGGCCCTTCCATCCCGGTCCCTTTCCCGGTCCCTCTCCCGGGACACGGCCCTTCCATCCCGGTCCCTTTCCCGGGACACGGCCCTTCCATCCCGGTCCCTTTCCCGGTCCCTCTCCCAGGACACGGCCCTTCCCTCCCGTCCCCCCAGGTACGACAACATGGCCGAGCTGTTTGCGGTGGTGAAGACGCTGCAGGCGCTGGAGAAGGCCTACATCAAGGATTGTGTGACCCCAAATGAGTGAGTGAGGGATCTGAGATATCCCAAATCCTTGGGATTGACAGAGACACCCCCATGGCCCCTCCCTGTCCCCCCATCCCCACTCCAGGCCTACATCAAGGATTGCGTGACCCCAAACGAGTGAGTGTGGGAGCTGGGAACATCCCAAATCCTTGGGATGGGATGGGACCCCCCCCTGTCCCCCCATCCCCACTCCAGGCCTACATCAAGGATTGCGTGACCCCAAATGAGTGAGTGTGGGAGCTGGGATATCCCAAATCCTTGGGATGGGATGGGATGGGATTGGGATGGGATGGGATCCCCTCCTCCCCCCCCATTCCCACTCCAGGCCGACATCAAGGATTGTGTGACCCCCAACGAGTGAGTGAGGGAGCTGGGAACATCCCAAATCCTTGGGATGGGATGGGATCCCCCCCTGCCCCCCCATCCCCACTCCAGGCCGACATCAAGGATTGTGTGACCCCAAACGAGTGAGTGTGGGATCTGGGAACAGCCCAAATCCTTGGGATGGGATGGGATGGGATTGGCAGGGACCCCCTTGTGCCCCCTCCCTGCCCCCCCATTCCCACCCCAGGCCCTGGACACAAGGACTGCGTGTCCCCCAACGAGTGAGTGTGGGATCTGGGAACATCCCAAATCCTTGGGATGGGATGGGATTGGCAGGGACCCCCATTGTGCCCCCTCCCTGTCCCCCCATCCCCACTCCAGGCCGACATCAAGGATTGTGTGACCCCCAACGAGTGAGTGAGGGACAGCCCAAATCCTTGGGATGGGATGGGATGGGATGGGATGGGATGGGATGGGACGGGATGGGATGGGATGGGATGGGACGGGACGGGATGGGATGGGATGGGATGGGATGGGATGGGATGGGATGGGATGGGAAGGGCAGGGACCCCCTTGTGCCCCCTCCCTGTGCCCCCATTCCCACCCCAGGCCCTGGGCACAAGGACTGCGTGTCCCCCAACGAGTGTCGGAGCTGGGAACATCCCAAATCCTTGGGATGGGATGGGACACCCCAAATCCCTGGGATGGGCTGGGACACCCCAAATCCTTGGGGTGGACTGGGACACCCCAAATCCTGGGATGGACTGGGACACCCCAAATCCCTGGGATGGGCTGAGACACCCCAAATCCCCGGGATGGGCTGGGACACCCCAAATCATCAGGATGGGCTGGGACACCCCAAATCTCTGGGACACCCCAAATCCCTGGGATGGGCTGGGACACCCCAAATCATCAGGATGGGCTGGGACACCCCAAATCCCTGGGATGGGCTGGGACACCCCAAATCTTTGGGACACCCCAAATCCTTGGGATGGGCTGGGACACCCCAAATCTCTGGGACACCCCAAATCCTTGGGATGGGCTGGGACACCCCAAATCCTTGGGATGGGCTGGGACACCCCAAATCTATGGGATGGGCTGGGACACCCCAAATCCCCGGGATGGGCTGGGACACCCCAGATCCTGGGATGGGCTGGGACACCCCAAATCTCTGGGATGGGCTGGGACACCCCAAATCTCTGGGACACCCCAAATCCTTGGGATGGGCTGGGACACCCCAAATCATCAGGATGGGCTGGGACACCCCAAATCTCTGGGACACCCCAAATCCTGGGATGAGCTGGGACACCCCAAATCTCTGGGACACCCCAAACCCCCAGGATGGGCTGGGACACCCCAAATCCTGGGATGGGCTGGGACACCCCAAATCTCTGGGACACCCCAAACCCCCAGGATGAGCTGGGACACCCCAAACCCCCGGGATGGGCTGGGACCCCCCAAATCCTTGGGATGGGCTGGGACACCCCAAATCCTTGGGATGGGCTGGGACACCCCAAATCATCAGGATGGGCTGGGACACCCCAAAGCCCTGGGATGGGCTGGGACACCCCAAATCTCTGGGACACCCCAAATCCCCGGGATGGGCTGGGACACCCCAAACCCCCGGGATGGGCTGGGACACCCCAAATCCTGGGATGGGCTGGGACACCCCAAATCTCTGGGACCCCCCAAATCTATGGGATGGGCTGGGACACCCCAAATCTATGGGATGGGCTGGGACACCCCAAATCATCAGGATGGGCTGGGACACCCCAAATCTCTGGGACACCCCAAATCCCCGGGATGGGCTGGGACACCCCAAATCCCCGGGATGGGCTGGGACACCCCAAATCCCCGGGATGGGCTGGGACACCCCAAATCTCTGGGATGGGCTGGGACACCCCAAATCTCTGGGACCCCCCAAAGCCCCGGGATGGGCTGGGACACCCCAAACCCCCGTTCCAGGTACACGGCCGCCTGCTCCCGCCTCCTGGTGCAGTTCAAGGCCGCCCTGAAGCAGGTCCAGGGCTCCGAGATCAGCTCCATCGACGACTTCTGCCGCAAGTTCCGGGTGAGCCGCTGGAGCCCCCCCGGGATCCCCCCGGAATTCCGGGTGTCCGGGGAGGGCTCCGTGAGCCACGGGCTGTCCCCTCCCCGCAGCTGGACTGTCCCCTGGCCATGGAGAGGATCAAGGAGGACAGACCCATCACCATCAAGGACGACAAGGGCAACCTCAACCGCTGCATCGCCGACATCGTCTCCGTACGGATCCAAGGGGGGCGGGAATGGCGGGAATGGCGGGGTCTGATCCCGGTGATCCCGTCCGGTGATGCCATCCCTGTGATCCCATCCCTGTGATCCCATCCCGGCGATCCCATCCCCGTGATCCCATCCCAGTGATCCCATCCCGGTGATCCCATCCCGATGATCCCATCCCGGCGATCCCATCCCTGTGATCTGATCCCATCCCAATGATCCCATCCTGGTGATCCCATCCCAGTGATCCCATCCTGATGATCCCATCCCGGCGATCCCATCCCCGTGATCCCATCCCATTGATCCCATCCCAGTGATCCGATCCCAGTGATCCCATCCCTGTGATCTGATCCCAGTGATCTGATCCCATCCCAGTGATCCCCTCCTGGTGATCCCCTCTCGGTGATCCCATCCCTGTGATCCCATCCCAGTGATCTGATCCCATCCCAGGGATCCCATCCTTGTGATCCCATCCCAATGATCTCATCCCGGTGATCTGATCCCATCCCGGTGATCTGATCCCATCCCGGTGATCTGATCCCATCCCATTGATCCCATCCCATTGATCCCATCCCGGTGATCCCATCCCTATGATCCCATCCCAGCGATCCCATCCCGGTGATCCCATCCCATTGATCCCATCCCGGTGATCCCATCCCGGTGATCTGATCCCATCCCAGTGATCCCATCCCAGTGATCCCATCCCAGTGATCCCATCCTGGTGATCCCATCCCAGTGATCTGATCCCATCCCAGTGATCCCATCATAGTGATCTGATCCCATCCCGGTGATCCCATCCCCGTGATCACATCCCCGTGATCCCATCCCAGTGATCCCATCCCAATGATCCAATCCCGGTGATCACATCCCAGTGATCTGATCCCATCCCAGTGATCCCATCCCGGTGATCCCATCCCAGTGATCCCATCCCAGTGATCCCATCCCAGTGATCTGATCCCATCCCAGTGATCCCATCCCAGTGATCCCATCCCAGTGATCCCATCCCGGTGATCTGATCCCATCCTGGTGATCTGATCCCATCCCAGTGATCCCATCCCAGTGATCCCATCCCAATGATCCCATCCCAGTGATCCCATCCCAGTGATCCCATCCCAGTGATCCCATCCCAGTGATCACATCCCAGTGATCCAATCCCCGGTGAATCTGATCCCATCATGGAGGGGGGGGGGGGGGGGGGGGGGGGGGGGGGATCTGATCCCATCCCAGTGATCCCATCCCAGTGATCCCATCCCAATGATCCCATCCCAGTGATCCCATCCCAGTGATCCCATCCCAATGATCCCATCCCAATGATCCCATCTCAATGATCCCATCCCATTGATCCCATCCCATTGATCCCATCCCATTGATCCCATCCCAGTGATCCCATCCCAGTGATCTGATCCCATCCCAGTGATCCCATCATAGTGATCTGATCCCATCCCGGTGATCCCATCCCAGTGATCTGATCCCATCTCAGTGATCCCATCCCGGTGATCCCATCCCAATGATCCCATCCCAGTGATCCCATCCCAGTGATCCCATCCCGGTGATCCCGTCCCGGTGATCCCGTCCCGGTGATCCCATCCCGGTGATCCCATCCCGGTGATCCCATCCCGGTGATCCCATCCCATTGATCCCATCCCAGTGATCTGATCCCATCCCAGTGATCCCATCCCAGTGATCCCATCCCAATGATCCCATCCCAGTGATCCCATCCCGGTGATCCCATCCCGGTGATCCCATCCCATTGATCCCATCCCGGTGATCCCATCCCAGTGATCCCATCCCAGTGATCTGATCCCATCCCAGTGATCCCATCCCATTGATCCCATCCCGGTGATCCCATCCCCGTGATCCCATCCCGGTGATCCCATCCCAATGATCCAATCCCGGTGATCCCATCCCAGTGATCTGATCCCATCCCGGTGATCCCATCCCAGTGATCCCATCCCGGTGATCTGATCCCATCCCGGTGATCCCATCCCAGTGATCCCATCCCAATGATCCCATCCCAGTGATCCCATCCCTGTGATCCCATCCCAGTGATCTGATCCCATCCCAGGGATCCCATCCTTGTGATCCCATCCCAATGATCTCATCCCGGTGATCTGATCCCATCCCAGTGATCTGATCCCATCCCAGTGATCCCATCCCGGTGATCCCATCCCGGTGATCCCATCCCAGTGATCCCATCCCAGTGATCTGATCCCATCTTGGTGATCCCATCCCATTGATCCCATCCCAGTGATCTGATCCCATCCCGGTGATCCCATCCCAGTGATCCCATCCCAGTGATCCCATCCCAATGATCCAATCCCGGTGATCACATCCCAGTGATCTGATCCCATCCCAGTGATCCCATCCCAGTGATCCCATCCTGGTGATCCCATCCCGGTGATCCCATCCCAGTGATCCCATCCCAGTGATCCCATCCCGGTGATCCCATCCCGGTGATCCCATCCCAATGATCCAATCCCGGTGATCACATCCCAGTGATCTGATCCCATCCCAGTGATCCCATCCCAGTGATCCCATCCCGGTGATCCCATCCCGGTGATCCCATCCCAATGATCCCATCCCAGTGATCCCATCCCAATGATCCCATCCCAATGATCCCATCCCAGTGATCCCATCCCAATGATCCCATCCCATTGATCCCATCCCATTGATCCCATCCTGGTGATCCCATCCCGGTGATCCCATCCCATTGATCCCATCCCGGTGATCTGATCCCATCCCATTGATCCCATCCCATTGATCCCATCCCGGTGATCCCATCCCATTGATCCCATCCCGGTGATCCCATCCCATTGATCCCATCCCAATGATCCCATCCCAATGATCCCATCCCATTGATCCCATCCCATTGATCCCATCCCGGTGATCCCATCCCAATGATCCCATCCCGGTGATCCCATCCCGGTGATCCCATCCCAGTGATCTGATCCCATCCCATTGATCCCATCCCATTGATCCCATCCCGGTGATCCCAATCCTTGCTCTTCCCCCAGCTCTTCATCACGGTGATGGACAAACTGCGCCTGGAGATCCGAGCCATGGACGAGGTGGGATCGGGATGGGGGCGGGATTGGGGTCGGGATGGGGCGTTGGGATGGTGGGATTTGGGATGGGGGATTGGGATGGGGGTCGGGAAGGGGGCTGGGATGGGGGGGTCGGGATGGGGGGATTTGGGATGGGGGGATTTGGGATGGGGGGATTTGGGATGGGGGGTGTTGGGATGGGGTGTTGGGAGGGGGTGTTTGGGATGGGGGGTTCGGGATTGGGAGCGTGGGGATGGGGGGGTCGGGATTGGGGTTGGGATGGGGGGTCGGGATGGGGGTCGGGATTTGGGATCAGGATATGGGATTGGGATGGGGGTCGGAATGGGGGTCGGGATGGGGAGCATTGGGATGGGGGGATGGGATTTGGGTCGAGATGGGGGTCAGGATTGGGGGGTCGGGATGGGGAGCGTTGGGATGGGGGGTCAGGATGTAGGCTCAGGATGGTGGGGTCGGGATTTGGGTTGGGATGGGGGTCGGGATGGGGGGTTGGGATGGGGGGTTGGGATGTAGGCTCAGGATGGGGGGGTCGGGATTTGGGTTTGGGATGGGGGTCGGGATGGGGGGTCGGGATGGGGGGTCAGGATGTAGGCTCAGGATGGGGGGGTTGGGATTTGGGATCGGGATATGGGATTGGGATGGGGGTTGGGATGGGGGCTCGGGACGCAGGAGCGTTGGGATGGGGGGGTCAGGATTTGGGATCAGGATATGGGATTGGGATGGGGGGTCAGGATGGGGAGTGTTGGGGTCTCGGGACGCGGGAGCGTTGCCAGGGGGCTGCCTCGTCCTCACCCCAAACCCTCCCGTTCCCACAGATCCAGCCGGACCTGCGGGAGCTCATGGAGACCATGAACCGCATGAGCCACCTGCCCCCCGACTTCGAGGGCCGGCAGAAGGTCAACCAGTGGTGAGTCCCGGGCCAGGGGGTCAAGGGGGGGTCACTCCCAGGTGTTTTGGGGGGTCCCTGATCCCGCCCCGGCCCTTCCCAAGGCTGCAGACGCTCAGCGGGATGTCGGCCTCGGACGAGCTGGACGACTCCCAGGTCCGGCAGATGCTCTTCGACCTGGAGTCCGCCTACAACGCCTTCAACCGCTTCCTGCACTCCTGAGACCCTCCCAGTCCAAACCAGTCCAAACCAGTCCCGGCTGGGGCGGGGGGAAAGCCGGGACAATAAACGGGGGCCGGCGGATCCCGAAAAATCACCGGAGCCGTGGATAAATAACGGGGTGTAGTAATGGCCCTGCTGGGGCAGAGTGGGAGCTACTGGATCCCACCGGGATCCCCCAGTTCAAACCAGTCCCTCCCAGTCCCTACTGGGGCGGGAGGAAAGCCGGGACAATAAACCGGGGCCGGCGGATCCCAAAAAATCACAAAATCCGTGGATAAATAACGGGGTGTAATAATGACCCTGCCGGGAGCCACCGGATCCCATCGGGATCCCCCAGTTCAAACCAGTCCCTCCCAGTCCCTCCCAGTCCCTACTGGTGCAGGAGCAAAACCGGGACAATAAATGGGGGCGGCGGATCCCGAAAATCACAAAATCCGTGGATAAATAACGGGGTGTAATAATGACCCTGCCGGGAGCCACTGGATCCCACGGGGATCCCCCAGTTCAAACCAGTCCCTCCCAGTCCAAACCAGTCCCGACTGGGGCGGGAGGAAAGCCGGGACAATAAACCGGGGCTGGCGGATCCCAAAAAATCACAAAATCCATGGATAAATAACGGGGTGTAATAATGACCCTGCCAGGAGCCACTGGATCCCACGGGGATCCCCCAGTCCCTCCCAGTCCAAACCAGTCCCGACTGGTGCGGGAGGAAAGCCGGG
>NW_024103942.1:0-12810 GCF_003945595.2 Pipra filicauda
AGGAACCTCTGAGCCAGCCCAGGTGCTCCTCCTCTGCATCCAAGCTGGATTGACATCCCCGGCTCTCAGAAAGATAAGTGCAGGGCAAAGCCCCAGAGAGTGGTTGGGAGTGGGTGCAAGTCTGTGCCTCGCCTGGAGGGATTTTTGAAATGAGTCCGGTGCAGGGGGTATCCTGTGACAGGTTATTTGGACGCATCAAAGGAAGGGCTTACTTTTTATCATTGGATTCCCGTGTGCCGGGCAGAGCAGTTCTGGTGTGTGTCACGTCCTTTGTCTCATGCGTGTTTTGTGTCACATGGTGTGTGTGGTCACAGGTGTGGGGTGTCTGACTTGGGGTCAGCCTGGAACTGCTCTGCCCTGCTCCGTGGAGCAGTGGGTAGATAGAATATTGCTCAGAGTCTCCCATCAACATGTCAGTTCCCTTAGACAGTGGAGCCAATGGCTGTCCAGTCGGTGAGCAGGATGGTCTTGCGATGCCCTGCTTGGGTGTATAGAGTCCCGGCTAGGTAGAGTAGGAACCAGTGTCTAGGGTTTAGAGGTTTTTGGCTTTCCTTGTGAGCAATCTCTAAATGTTTGAGAACTGAGTGTTTGAGCATTTGCCCATGTCATTTGCAGGGGCGGTCTTGGGAGCAGCTGAAGAGAGAGGAGCCTTGTAGGTGAGTTGGGGAGGCAGCAGGAGGAGCGGGGATCCACTGCAGCTTTAGAGATGTGTTATAAGTAAAACCAGGAAATTTGCTGTTCAAAAAGAGTTAATGGTGTTGTTGTTATATTTTACTAACCACATTGTTAAGAGTCATAAGTGATTGTGAAATTTCTAACCACGAGTCTGTTAACACAACGCAGAGTGACTTGGTGTTTTAAAGTTGTTTGTTATAAGCATATTAATAGAGACTAATATGGAGGGCAAGCCACGAGGAGTCCTGTGATCAGATGACGTCTACCGATGGAAAATTCCAGGACCACGGCCACATAGAGACTATAGACTTTGATATTATTGGTGGAAGCCCCTCAGCAACGGCAAAGACCCGCGAACGGAGGAGCCAACCTTGGACTAGCCCGCGAAAGAGGAACCAGACAGAGGATAGCCCGCGAAAGTTTCACCAATAGACCATGGACATGACTTAGGGGGGTGGGACCGACGAGGGTTATAATTGTTGCTGTTTCGGTTCCCCATTTGGCGGACTGTGGTGGAGCAAGGGTTTCCCCCGGTCGCCCGGCTAGCCGCTTTTGCTTGTTAGCATTAATAAACCTGTTTTTACCTTGCAAACCTAAATTTTAGCCTCTTTTATCCATCACAATTGGTGCCGTGACTCGGATGGAGACCCCTGAGTGATAGAAACACTCTTTGGGGAAGGGCGCCCCCGTCCCTTTTTGGACGGCCCCGGGAGATTCTTTCATTCAGCCTCTCCATACCGACCTGTTTATTAAGGCGAACAAGCAAAAGAAAAAGGTGTGTTCTGCAGATCTCCATAATCTCTGCATGCGGGTCCAGACAACGTCTAGCTCAGGGGTAGCTAGGTGAGCTCTGTTTGAGGGCGGTAGTCGATCAACGGCGAGGCGGCTACGTGGTGGGTTGTCTGGTTGGGGAAGGTCCGCTCCAGTGCTCAGGGCACTGCCGGAAAGAGCGAAGACTCGCCCACGGAGAGGTGAGTATTGCGTTCCCCCCTTGGCGGTTGGGAGGGAGTCCTGGGGTATGCCTGCCTGAGACGTTCCCTGAGAGGAACGAAGTGATTGTGGACCTCCCAGTAGTGCGGTTCCTGTCGCCCGCGAGGGACCAGGCCACGAACGGAGGGAAGCGTTTGTGATTCGAGTGAGTGTGTGTGTGAGAGAAGGCACCCCAGAAGATGGGCTCGGGGAAGAGCAAGGTCTCCCCACCCATGGGTGGCTGTGCCGTAGATCAGCCAGGAAGGTCTCTTGATGAGGGACGGCTCCTGAGGTCCGGGAGTTCCCTAAAAGGGAAGGGACTAGGGAGTAAAATTAACTCAGTAAAAAGGAGCTCTCGAGAAAAACGGCAGTCTACGATAGGTAGTTGCGGTTCACAGAACAGGGAGAGCTGTGTCAGAGATTCGTCAGCCGAAAAGGGAAGTGGTGTTGTGGGTGAGACGAAATTAGACTCTCTGAGAGAAAAAGGATGTGAAAGCAGCGACTTTGAGGCTAGGTCGCGGGGCATTCCAGCAAACAGCCCGTTAGGAATTTTGCTAAAACGTTGGAATAACAACCCATACACTCTCGGGAAATCAAGAGAGACGATGGTCTATTATTGTATTGAAGTGTGGGGAGGCAGACCTATAGGGAGTGGTATTTGCTGGCCGATTTATGGCTCGTTTGAAAGTTGGATCTGTGAGATGCTGAACTTTCACGTTAATGAAAAAAGACCCTATTGTCCGGAGGAGTGCAAATATGCTGTTATCTGGTTGGGGTCTAGTACTCCTACCCGGTTATTCCCACTTAAAGAATGGGGAAAGCAAGTAAATTGCAATAAAGATTCCGAACTCCGGAGTTCACCTCCCCCTTATATCCCTCCGTACCGGGAGGAAAGTGAAGTGACACCAAGTGCTCCAAGGGTGTCAGAACCCGCCATCTTACCTGAGCAGGGGCGGGAATCCACCATTTTGAGTCCAGCAGGGCGAAAGCCCGCCGATTTCTCGGCACCAGGGCGGGAATCCGCCATTTTATCCACACCAGGGCGGGAATCCGCCATTTTATCCACACCAGGGCGGGAATCCGCCATTTTATCCACACCAGGGCGGGAATCCACCATTTTATCCGCCATTTTGTCGCCCACCTCTGTACACCTGTCAGCCGATAAAGCTAGTGAGTCTTTCTTACCTAATGATATGACAGAGGCTCACGGAATAGCTGAACACCCCCCTCAGAAATCTCAGCTATATCCCCTTCGTGAAACAGCCGTGCCAGGGAGACAAGGAGGTATAGGATTTGTATCGGTACCTCTCAGTTCGGGGGACGTACGGGCTTTTAAGAAGGAAATGGGAAATTTATTAGAAGATCCCATAGGGGTTTCTGAAAGATTTGATCAATTTTTAGGGCCAAACACCTATACGTGGGATGAGATGCAGGCAATATTGGGCATCTTGTTTACTGTAGAAGAAAGAGGAATGATTAGAGCAGCTGGCATGAGAAACTGGGACAGAAGGCATCAGCAGGGTCCTGCTGCTGAAACTAAATGGCCTACTGAGAAACCTAACTGGAATAACCAAAGGCCAGAGGATAGAGCTTTAATGGATGATTTAAGAAGTATAATTGTTCAGGGGATACGAGAATCTGTTCCTAGAGGACAGAATATAGATAGAGCATTCAAAGAATATCAAAGGAAAGAAGAGTCACCTACCGATTGGTTGGAAAGACTAAGAAAAAGTTTTCAGCTGTATTCGGGAATGGATCCCGAGGATGATGCTATGGGACAGGCGGTGCTCAAGCTTAGGTTTGTCCAGGGGTCTTGGGAAGACATTAGAAAGAAACTAGAAAAGAACAGGGATTGGCAAACTAAAGGATTAGATTTGCTGTTGAGAGAGGCTCAGGAGGTGTATGTTAGAAGAGATGAAGTGAGAGAAGAAGAAAAACAAAGAAGAAAGGAGGACATGCAAAGGAAACAAACCAGGGTATTAGTAGCAGCCATCAAAGGAGAACAAAATGCTGTCAGAGAATTAGAGAAGAAGGAATCTTTTAGTCACAATGATCGGTCACAACGGGGAAAGAATAAGAGGACTAATTATAGGGAACTTGAATGTTACTATTGTGGTCAGAAGGGACACATTCAGAGGAACTGCAAAAAGAAGCAGAAAGATGAACAAGTCTTCTTAGAAGACTGAAGGGGTCAGGGGCTCTATCTGCTGGGGACCCCAAAGAATACTGAGCCCTTGATAAAATTAAAAGTGGGTCCTCAGCAACAAGTTCTTGAGTTTCTTGTAGACTCAGGAGCTGAAAGATCAACAGTGCAACAATTACCTCCAGGTTGCATAATATCAACTGATAAAGTTCAAGTAATTGGAGCAAAAGGGGAGCCTTTTAAAGTACCGGTAATAAAAGATGTTGAAATAGAGGCTTCCAATAAAATTGCCTTAGGAACATTTTTGCTAGTTCCGGAGGCAGAGTATAATTTATTGGGAAGAGATTTGATGATTGAGTTGGGAATTCATTTAGAAGTCTCAGAACAACAATTGAAAGTAAAAATTTATGCCCTTACAGCAGAAGATGAGACTCAAATCAATCCAGAAGTGTGGCATACTTCTGATACAATAGGAAAGTTAAATATAGAGCCATTTGAAATCTCTATAAAAGATCCAAATAAACCTATCAGGGTGAGGCAATATCCAATTCCCAATGAAGGGAAAATGGGCCTAAAGCCTACTATAGAAAGATTGCTGGCAAAAGGGTTGCTAGAACCCTGTATGTCCCCTCATAATACTCCCATATTACCTATTAAAAAGCCAGATGGGACTTATCGATTGGTACAAGATCTAAGAGAAGTGAATAAACGGACAGTGACAAGGTTCCCTGTGGTGGCAAACCCATACACTCTATTAAGCCAAGTGTCACCAGAACATCAATGGTATAGTGTGATAGACCTAAAAGATGCTTTTTGGACTTGCCCTCTTGAGGAGGGGAGTAGAAATTATTTTGCCTTTGAATGGGAGGATCCTGACACCCACAGAAAGCAACAGCTAAGGTGGACAGTTTTGCCTCAAGGGTTCACAGAATCACCAAATTTGTTTGGGCAGGCTCTAGAGCAATTGTTGGAATCCTTCAAACCAAGTGAAGGAGTAATATTGGTTCAGTATGTTGATGACCTGTTGATTGCTGGAAAAGATGCTGAATCTGTAAGGAAGGAAAGTATTAGGCTATTGAATTTCCTGGGTAGCAAAGGCCTGAAAGTGTCTAAGTCCAAGCTGCAGTTTACAGAAGAGAAAGTGAAGTATTTAGGACACTGGCTGAGTAAAGGGTGTAAAGGATTAGATCCTGAAAGGGTGAAGGGAATATTGTCGATGCCAGCACCTAGAAGCAAACGGCAAATTCGACAAATATTGGGACTTTTAGGGTATTGCCGACAATGGATTGAAAATTACAGCAATAAAGTAAAATTTCTATATGAGAAGCTAACTAAAGATAAGTTAGTGAAGTGGACAGATGAAGATGAGAGCAGATTAGAAGTTCTGAAAGGAGATCTAATAAATTCTCCAGTACTTAGTCTTCCAGATATAAAGAAACCTTTTTATCTGTTTGTGAATGTAGAAAATGGAACAGCTTATGGAGTGCTAACTCAGAAGTGGGCAGAGCATAAGAAACCTGTGGGGTATTACTCGAAAATTCTGGATCCAGTTAGTAGAGGTTGGCCTACCTGTTTACAGGCTATTGTAGCTACAGCACTTTTGGTGGAGGAAGCTGTAAAAGTTACCTTTGGTGGAGACTTAAAGGTATATACTCCCCATGATATTAGAGGCGTACTGAAGCAGAGAGCAGAGAAATGGCTGACTGATAGCAGGCTATTGAAGTATGAAAGTGTTCTGTTGAATACTTCTAAGTTGAAATTGGAAGTAACTCATTTGCAGAATCCAGCTCAGTTTTTATATGGTGAATCTCAGGGAAGTGTGGTCCATGACTGTATACAAGTAATTAGTCTTCAAACAAAAATTAGGGAAGACTTGGAAGAGGAGGAATTGGACGTGGGTGAGAAACTTTATATTGATGGTTCCTCTCGAGTAGTGGATGGACGGAGGAAGTCAGGTTATGCCATAGTAGATGGAGTTACTTTTCAAGTTAGAGAATCTGGATCTTTGTGCAATACTTGGTCGGCTCAAGTATGTGAACTTTATGCTTTGCTAAGATCTCTTCGATTACTAGAAGGAAAAATAGGAACTATATTTACAGATTCAAAGTATGCCTTTGGGGTGGTACATACTTTTGGAAAACTATGGGAAGAAAGAGGATTAATTAATGCAAAAGGGAAAGGACTAGTGCATGAAAGTTTAATCCGAGAGGTACTGAGAGCTTTGAGAGGACCTAAACAGATTGCAGTAGTGCATGTAAAAGGCCATCAGAAAGGATTAAAGGCAACAGCTAGAGGAAACAATTTAGCAGATGCTGAGGCAAAAAAGGCTGCTTTGTTGGTGATCAATGAACAAGAATTGGAAGGTGAACATGCCCCTAAGTCTTTCAGTACTCAGGAGAAAGAAAAGTTGTTACAAGTTGGTGCCAGAGAAGAGCAAGGGAAATGGTTGCTTCCAGACGGGAGAGAAGTGATTCCTAAGGGGTTGGCCTATAAGATAATGAGGAAACTCCACGAGCAGACACATTGGAGTACCCAAGCTCTGGTAGATCATTTTGGAAACAGATATGTATGTGTAGGAGTATATGATGTAGCTAAAAAGACTCTGGAAGGATGTTTGATTTGTCAGAAGGTGAATAGAGGGTATCTAAGAAAAAGAGTTAAAGGAGGAAGGGAATTAGCTAAAAGACCATTTGAAAGGATGCAAGTAGATTTTACAGAACTGCCAAAGGTGGGGAGATACCGGTACCTATTGGTACTAGTAGACCATTTGACGCACTTTGTGGAAGCTTTTCCTACCGCTCGGTGTACAGCTAAGGTGGTATCTAAAATACTATTAGAAGAAATCATACCCAGGTATGGGGTAATGATATCAATAGATTCTGATAAGGGAACTCACTTCACTTCGCAAGTAATTGAGGAAATAACGGAGTTATTAGGATTCAAATGGGAGTATCATACCCCTTGGCACCCTCAAAGTTCAGGCCGGGTAGAAAGAATGAATGGGGAAATTAAGAAACACTTAACTAAATTAATGTTAGAAACAAAATTGAATTGGGTAAAATGCCTCCCTTTAGCACTACTGTATGCCAGAACTCAACCTCGGACGGATACAGGTATCTCACCCTTTGAAATGTTATACGGGATGCCATATGAGTTTGGGACCCCAGTAGATCATCCAACAATGGAGGATGTGTATTTAAAAGAGTATATTATTGAGTTAATGAAGAGAAAGCAAGAACTTAGAAGAAAGGGACTTGTAGCACAGAGACCCCCTTTGGATTTGGCAATACATAAAATTCAACCAGGGGACCAAGTACTAATCAAAACCTGGAAAGAAACATCACTAACTCCACAGTGGGAGGGGCCCTTTGTTGTTCTCCTTACTACAGATACTGCTATAAGGACAGCTGAACGAGGGTGGACCCATGCGTCACGAGTGAAGGGACCAGTAACCGGACCAGAGTGGAAAGTGACCTCAGACCCGGGAGACTTGCGAATAAGATTTGAAAAAGTAAAAGCCCACAAATGAATTTCGAGGAAGAAGCAGTAAGGCCTAGCTTATATACTTTCTTTCAGATACCTCAAGGACAGACTTTGAGGAAATCATATTATGTCTCCTGGAACCTGGAAGGAATCCCTGAACAAACTGGAGGTTCGGGACTGTATAGAATTGTAGGAACACAAACTGTTTTAGCTCATTGTTGTGAAATAGAGACTGACATACCGGAAGGACAAAACCCACATGGATTACCCTGTATAAAACACCCAGGATCCACACATTATAGTTGGATACTCTGTAAGTGTCAAAAATGTGGTAAGAAGTGGCGCTGTGTATCAATAAAGGGGCAACCTTATTGTATGAGGTGCAGGACCAGTTCAACTGAGTCCATACGAGAACAATTAGCACAAGCTGAGATAATAAAAGCTTTTTGTGGTTGGGAGTGGTTAGTCCCAGAGACTTGGGAGGTGTATGAAACCAATTGGAATAACGCACTGATAGAGCTTTGCCGAGCAAGGTTCTCCTGGAAATCAGAGAGGCCTAATCGAAGGAGTTATGTTGATTTGTTGGGACTAATTAATAGAGTCCAAAATTTGGAAATAGATGAGTCTCAATCCGAGAGATCAGTGAATTAAGTTATCCCTTGAAGAATATCTCTGCTGCCGAGAAGAATTTGAAACCCCGTTGCTCCCTGCACAGGAACAGACGGAGGAAGGCAGAGAGATACATTTGTAGGGATTTAAATAGAATCACTGAAAGCGGAAAAGGAGACTCAAGTAAAATGGGGCAAAATTTGTTGTTGATTGTTGAATTACTGGTTTTAATAACTTCTCTGGGACTTACCCATCAACCTTTCGAATGGACTTTGATCAGGGCAAAGGATTCTAAAGTCGTAAGAAAAGTGATAACTGCAGTATCCCCCAGATTTAATGTCACTGTCTGTGACCTATTAATGGCAACTATTCCCCAGCAGTGTGGAAAAGGTGGAGGGAAACCTTCAGTTACAGTGAACAAAGGAGCGACGTATTGGTGCCCCACTTCCAATCCAGGGAGGTCCTTTTGTAATTACCCAGGACATTATCATTGTGGGTATTGGGGTTGTGAAACGATTGCTGTTGCATGGAGGCCGGAAAGACCGGATAAGTTTTTACGGGTACAATGGGGACCCCCACATTGCACACCCCCTGCCCTTGGAGGACTGGTACTCCCCAATGAGCCATCCAATTGTGAGTATTTGCAGGTTCAAATTCTCAATCATGAAGATCGAGGGTGGTTGACTGGTCGAACTTGGGGAGTAAGGTTGGATCGATTGTATGCTGATCCAGGGGAATATGTAACTATACGGAAACAGCCATTAACAGCTTATTCTCAGTTTTTAGGACCAAATCTAGAAATAAAAGAATCCAGGGAGGACGCTCTGGGAAAAGAGAAAGAAAATAAAATCCTCACCAGACCAGCGCCACAGGAAGCAAAAGTTGTCAAAATCCTTCCCACTGAATCAGTAACAGAGAACAGGGTATCCCAAGGAGAGGTAGGATCTATGCTAAATATGGTGGAAGCTTCATATAGAGCAATTAATTATACTGATCCAGACATGACCGAATCTTGCTGGTTATGTTATAATGTAAAGCCTCCCTTCTATGAAGGAGTAGGGTTAAATCTTACCTTCAATTTTAGCACTGAGGATAACCCGAGTCAGTGCAGATGGGGAGAGAGGGAGGTCGGTCTCACTATGTCCCAAATTAGTGGGAAAGGGACATGTATTGGAAACGTATCCCCAAGTAGTGAGGATTTATGTGGCACTAAAGTAAATAAAGTAGAAGGGAGAAATAATAAGTGGATCATACCTCATCAGGGTGGATGGTGGATTTGTTCTAAAGCAGGGTTGGTTCCGTGTGTGTCTGTCTCTGCGTTCGTAGGAAATAATGAATTTTGTGTTCAAGTTGCAGTTTTGCCTCACATGTTATATCGGACTGGAGAATCAGTTTTTGAATTCTGGGAGATGAATGAACATCGTATACAAAAGAGAGAGCCAATAAGTATAACTATTGCAATGCTTTTGGGGTTGGGAGCTACGGGAGCTGGAGTTGCCTCTTTGGTCCAACATAACCATGGCTTGACAGCTTTGAGAACAGCCGTGGATGAGGATTTGGATCGAATAGAGAAATCCATATCCTATTTAGAGACCTCTTTAAATTCCCTTTCGGAAGTAGTCTTACAAAATAGGCGAGGACTGGACTTACTGTTTTTACAACAGGGAGGATTATGTGTAGCACTGGGTGAAGAGTGTTGTTTCTATGCCAATCATTCGGGAGTAATTAAGGACTCTATGTCCAAATTACGCGAGGGAATTTTACAAAGAAAAAGAGAAAGAGAGGTCACTCAAAGTTGGATTGAAAATTGGTATAACCAGTATCCTTGGCTAACCACTTTGGTTTCTACCTTAGCAGGCCCCCTGGTAATGTTATTTGCTTCTCTGATATTTGGACCATGTATCCTTAATAAAATAATAGCATTTGCTAAGAGAAGAATTGATATAGTACAATTGTTAACCATGAAACAACAATATGAGGATATGGGTGGGAGGTCTTCTAATGAAGATCAAGTCTCCCTTTCAGAAATAACTGGAGAAGCTATGACAATTAGATTTGACCAGCAAATTTATGAGGAAATTAGGAGGGGGGATTGTTATAAGTAAAACCAGGAAATTTGCTGTTCAAAAAGAGTTAATGGTGTTGTTGTTATATTTTACTAACCACATTGTTAAGAGTCATAAGTGATTGTGAAATTTCTAACCACGAGTCTGTTAACACAACGCAGAGTGACTTGGTGTTTTAAAGTTGTTTGTTATAAGCATATTAATAGAGACTAATATGGAGGGCAAGCCACGAGGAGTCCTGTGATCAGATGACGTCTACCGATGGAAAATTCCAGGACCACGGCCACATAGAGACTATAGACTTTGATATTATTGGTGGAAGCCCCTCAGCAACGGCAAAGACCCGCGAACGGAGGAGCCAACCTTGGACTAGCCCGCGAAAGAGGAACCAGACAGAGGATAGCCCGCGAAAGTTTCACCAATAGACCATGGACATGACTTAGGGGGGTGGGACCGACGAGGGTTATAATTGTTGCTGTTTCGGTTCCCCATTTGGCGGACTGTGGTGGAGCAAGGGTTTCCCCCGGTCGCCCGGCTAGCCGCTTTTGCTTGTTAGCATTAATAAACCTGTTTTTACCTTGCAAACCTAAATTTTAGCCTCTTAGCCCCAAAGAGTGTTTCTATCACTCAGGGGTCTCCATCCGAGTCACGGCACCAATTGTGATGGATAAAAGAGGCTAAAATTTAGGTTTGCAAGGTAAAAACAGGTTTATTAATGCTAACAAGCAAAAGCGGCTAGCCGGGCGACCGGGGGAAACCCTTGCTCCACCACAGTCCGCCAAATGGGGAACCGAAACAGCAACAATTATAACCCTCGTCGGTCCCACCCCCCTAAGTCATGTCCATGGTCTATTGGTGAAACTTTCGCGGGCTATCCTCTGTCTGGTTCCTCTTTCGCGGGCTAGTCCAAGGTTGGCTCCTCCGTTCGCGGGTCTTTGCCGTTGCTGAGGGGCTTCCACCAATAATATCAAAGTCTATAGTCTCTATGTGGCCGTGGTCCTGGAATTTTCCATCGGTAGACGTCATCTGATCACAGGACTCCTCGTGGCTTGCCCTCCATATTAGTCTCTATTAATATGCTTATAACAAACAACTTTAAAACACCAAGTCACTCTGCGTTGTGTTAACAGACTCGTGGTTAGAAATTTCACAATCACTTATGACTCTTAACAATGTGGTTAGTAAAATATAACAACAACACCATTAACTCTTTTTGAACAGCAAATTTCCTGGTTTTACTTATAACAAGATGCCTTCTAATTTTGTGTCTCACTCACTCAGGTATCCCGGAATGTGACATCCACAGTGTCTGACTCCGGTCAGGGCCTGGGTGCTGGTGAGTAGGGGGATCACTGGGGTTTGAGCCCCATGCCACACAACTCACGTATTGCTTATGGTTTTCTTTCTCGCAGTTGGCTCCTAGTAGTCTGACGATGGCAGGAACCTCTGAGCCAGCCCAGGTGCCCCTCCTCTGCATCAAAGCTGGATTGACATCCCCGGCTCTCAGAAAGATAAGTGCAGGGCAAGGCCCCAGAGAGTGGTTGGGAGTGGGTGCAAGTCTGTGCCTCGCCTGGAGGGATTTTTGCAATTAGTCCGGTGCAAGGGGTATCCTGTGACAGGTTATTTGGATGCATCAAAGGACGGGCTTACTTTTTATCATTGGATTCCCGTGTGCCGGGCAGAGCAGTTCTGGTGTGTGTCACGTTCTTTGTCTCGTGCGTGTTTTGTGTCCTTCGTCTCTTAATTGTGTCACATGGTGTGTGTGGTCACAGGTGTGGGGTGTCTGACTTGGGGTCAGCCTGGAACTGCTCTGCCCTGCTCTGTGGATCAGTGGGTAGATAGAATATTGCTCAGAGTCTCCCATCAACATGTCAGTTCCCTTAGACAGTGGAGCCAATGGCTGTCCAGTCTGTGAGCAGGATGGTCTTGCGATGCCCTGCTTGGGTGTATAGAGTCCTGGCTAGGAAGAGTAGGAACCAGTGTCTAGGGTTTAGAGGTTTTTGGCTTTCCTTGTGAGCAATCTCTAAATGTTTGAGAGCTGAGTGTTTGAGCATTTGCCCATTTCATTTGCAGGGGCGGTCTTGGGAGCAGCTGAAGAGAGAGGAGCCTTGTAGGTGAGTTGGGGAGGCAGCAGGAGGAGCGGGGATCCACTGCAGCTTTAGAGATGCCTTCTAATTTTGTGTCTCACTCACTCAGGTATCCCGGAACGTGACATCCACAGTGTCCGACTCCGGTCAGGGCCTGGGTGCTGGTGAGTAGGGGGATCGCTGGGGTTTGAGCCCCATGCCACACAACTCACGTATTGCTTATGGTTTTCTTTCTCGCAGTTGGCTCCTAGTAGTCTGACGATGGCAGGAACCTCTGAGCCAGCCCAGGTGCCCCTCCTCTGCATCCAAGATGGATTGGCATCCCCTGCACTTGGAAAGATAAGTGCAGGGCAAAGACCCAGAGAGTGGTTGGGAGTGGGTGCAAGTCTGTGCCTCGCCTGGAGGGATTTTTGAAATGAGTCCGGTGCAGGGGGTATCCTGGAACAGGTTATTTGGATGCATCAAAGGAAGGGCTTACTTTTTATCATTGGATTCCCGTGTGCCGGGCAGAGCAGTTCTGGTGTGTGTCACGTCCTTTCTCTCATGCGTGTTTTGTGTCACGTGGTGTGTGTGGTCACAGGTGTGGGGTGTCTCACTTGGGGTCAGCCTGGAACTGCTCTGCCCTGCTCCGTGGATCAGTGGGTAGATAGAATATTGCTCAGAGTCTCCCATCAACATGTCAGTTCCCTTAGACAGTGGAGCCGATGGCTGTCCAGTCTGTGAGCAGGATGGTCTTGCGATACCCTGCTTGGGTGTATAGAGTCCCGGCTAGGAAGAG